>NC_051179.1:95249455-95414308 GCF_013339695.2 Rhipicephalus sanguineus
CGAACCTTTGCCTTCCTCTGGCGTAGAATCAGCACTGTCTTCCAGTCTCCATCCAGATCCCGCTGCGTGGAACTGCCGGCGTCCGAGGTATTCGACACCCGCAATGTCGCAAGATCGTGTGCGTCTGCCTCTCTGCAGTCCAGGGGCGTAGCCAGGGGGGGTTGAGGGAGATGCACCCCCCCCCCCGAAAAAAATTTCTAGGTAAGCTTCTGCTGCAGTCCATGTCATTGGTGTCGTCGTGGGATTCTTCTTCGAGGGAAGGAGGGCACGAGCGCCCCGCGTTCTAGGGGCGTAGCTCCTCTTAGTCTAACCTTGTCACGCGTAAGGCGTAACCAGCAGTATCTCCCGAACAGTATAATAGATGGCGCTGTCTCATAGGAGTACATACAAACTGCAGTTCAGGGACGATATTCTAGATGGCGCGGTACACAATCTGTGTTGTCATCACCATTTCTCGTCTGATTTCCTAGATGGTGTTGGTCCAATAGAATTGTGTGCAATATGGCGCTTGTGTGAATCGACACTAGATGGCGCTGGAAGTGCCGCTGTTCTCCGATTGGCTGCTGCGCGGGATGCGCGGAGAGCGAGCGCCTCTCTCATTCTCCTGGATCGTCGCCGTACGTGTCGGAACGTTGGTGGAGCATGGACGATGCGCAGCGGCGGGCGCTCGCTTGGCGGCAGCCAGGCGGATCCCGGGACGGTGCGCGCCAAGGACGCCACTGCGAAACGGGCTCAACAATAAGCGGATCCCGAGACCATGATTGCTTCAGGAGCTTCGCCCAAGCTCTTCATCATTCACCCGTGGATATGCTGTAATTTTTTTTTTAGCCACAAAAGCACAGGCGGCCATCGGCCGCTCGTGCCACGTCAAGACGCCGGAGGCGTCGGTGCTGCCTGCTCGTCGCAGCATAAAATGAGGCACGCGAGAGCGGGACTAGGGAAGTTGAGAGGAGGTGTGTAGAGAGGGTTTGCGCATGCGCAGTTAGGGTGGTCACGCCACACACCACCACCACCGGATTCAACTCCGCCATAACATGCTTCACATCTAATAAAATGGGAAACAGATGTCCAGGGTCAAACTGGATTAGAGAGAGAGAATAAACATCTTTATTTGGGTTTCATTTAGGCATCGAGGAACCCAGACCCTCTGGCAGCACTCGAGTATTCTACCACAGAGCCACGCTGGTGCTTGAAACTGATTTGCAAAAAGACCCTATACAGGCGTCATGTCAGGCAAGGAATCGCCTTAACCTATGTAATGTAGCGTGGCAGTAGAGTAAAATAACAACCAGGCGTCACACAATGCTAAATGTGCAACGAGTGAGTGGTTTAAAGCTTCCCACCCACTGCAAGGTGCTCAGCCATAATTCGTCATCGTCATCAGCCACATGCAGCATCAGCGAAGTGCGTATAATACATTAGAGATGTGTAGCGGGTACCTCGCTTATCCGCAGAAAGGCGAATAATGGCGCAGTGGGCGCTTCGCTATTTCACAAAATTATAATTTATGGCGTAGTGGACACCTCGCGTGCGTACTTGTATTAGTTGCCTCAAGGATGTTTACAATGGGCTCTAGAAGTGCCGCTCTTCCAGCTTTCGCTGGGACTGTGCTACACGTTCCACGCAGGCCTGGCGTCGCTGTCGGCGTTTCGCTTGGTTCGCGACGCCTGCAAAGCACACGGTGGTGTGCGTAGCACTCGAGAGCTGACAGTTTCTGTGGTAATGCATGTTACACTGCTACAACTGCGGAAAGCCAAAACATCTGAAGCAGTTGGCGTTGCACCAACACGAAACTGCTCTCGCAAGTCGCATTAGGCAGTATCGTAATCTTTGGTGATTTTCTTTTTGTCTCTGTTAATTTCTATTTTTTGCTTTCTCTCTCCATCAATTTCTCTCTCTCTCTCTCTCTCTCGCTTTCTTTCTTTCTTCCTTTTCTCTTTCTTTCTTTCTTTCTTTCTTTCTTTCTTTCTTTCTTTCTTTCTTTCTTTCTTTCTTTCTTTCTTTCTTTCTTTCTCTGTACTCCTTCTCTGCATGCCAAGCCGGACAAATTGGCGCACGTGCTGTGGGAGCGAAGCAGAAGATGAAGAAGAAGATAAAGATAGCGTGTGCCTGTTCACGATGATGATAGCTTTCTGACGGCTCTGCGCGGTATAACGAAAAGCTTAGCAGCTCCGCTATAAGAGTGAGGCAAACGAAATAAAAAAAATTACACCATCTCCCGCTAAAGGGGGCCATGAGGAGAGTGGAGAGGGCTTGCGCATGCGCAGTAAGGGTGGTCACGCCGCACGCCGGATTGAACTCCGCCATATGATGCTTCGCATCTAAAAGGCTCAATGCCTTAAGGCTTCCTACAACGTGCCACCTGGCATATGCTCTTTTCCTGTATACTTTGCGCAGTGTGCAACCCGTTTCGTCATGTGCCCTGACGCCGGCAATCCAGCTGCGTTTATTACACTTTCGCTATGTGTTCAGCTCCCCACGGGTAGCATATAAAAACAGCAGCCTTTCATGGTCGCGTCTCAGCCGCGTTGTAGAGAGCGTAAAGTAGAACACTAGCAAGGACGTTTATTAAATGCGAAAACTGATCTAGAACTCAAACGACATTGGATTCCAGTGTGTCAGGGCTACTTTACCTCCGTTCGCAATCCACATTCAAAATTTGACAACTATAGTTGGATACAACATAACAAGTCCGGAGAGTCCCCGCCCGGACGACCGAAGCGCGGCAGCCAATCGCTTCTGCGACTTAAGAAATAGTCCCGCTCATGCACGCGGCAATGTTCTGCGAAGGCAGAATCACCGGCCTTCCGGCTCATGACGTCAGGGCGGAGTGCGCGCCCGTTGGTGCAGGTTTGTGGACATCCGCCTTTGAGGAGAAAATGCCGCGGACATCTGAAGTTGTATCCGACTACAATTTTCTGCGCGTTAGTCAACATCAATGTCACGATTATATACAGCACGCTTCTTCGAACTTAAAAGAAAACTTTTGAGCTGTCAAGCATATTGTCGTGAAGAAAGGACGCTGGTCTTTCTATTTTTACAATTGTGGCACCTTCGACGCAAGGGAGCCAGACAGACGAACTCCAACATAGAGCACGTTTTATTCCTGGCATCCACTACAGCCTATTCCGGAGGTTTTAAGCACAGTGAGAGAAACTGGCCCCCGAAAATTGTATGGTGAGTAATTCGAAACATTGCGGGAGTGTTTGCGGCGGTGAATGTGGTTGCAACGTCGCTTAACACCGCAACAACTATAGACGATGAGATACCGCGGCGGTAAAAATGTTAGTAGAATGACTGTCGAATATATTTGTTATACGAGGTGCATCTGCGGAATAGAAGCTGATACCTCGATTGGTGCCAATTCTGGGTGATCGATTTGGTGTACCTAGAAACATATATAGAAAACTGTATTTACATAATGTACAATGACAAACCTATTCTTCCAGTGAACCGTCTATATTGTTTATTGTTGGCATGTAATGAAAAGGCCAATACGCGCCCACATATTGAATACAGAGCATCAGGAGTAGCTCGTGCTCAAAAAAAAAAATTCTGCAGATCCCAGGCCTTGTGGGAATCGGTTTCATGTGAAGCAGTCAGTGAGTAGTTCTATGCTAAACGTTTGGCTTTGAGCCAAGCATTGCGAGGTGAATCGACGTGTTTTTGTAAGTGTACTAAAATGTGTGCACATCGTGGGCTTACCAGGCACGCCGACAACACTGGCGTTTAAAGGGTAAAAATTATGGTCTGACGCAACGTCAGCACTCACGTTAGGCCACATCCGTCAGTATTATCGAAACGAAGAGCACTGTATGTTGCGATTATGCTAATATAATACGTAACTTTCGTTAGCGTATTCCTCCGGGGCCGAGCAACGCTTAAATATAACTTGCTGAATCATAGAAATAAAAATGTAATGTTAATTAGACTGCTATAAAAGCGAAGCCAACACTGGAACCAGAGGCGTTAACCTGATATGACGCCCATATGCGTGCGCAGAGTTGCCCATCAGGGGGGGAAAAGGTTCATCGCAGCGCCCCCCACCCTACTAAGTGAATGTACGGGGCAGATTTTGCGCCCCCCCCCCCCCCTTAGGTGATTAAGGGGGGCGCTCCCCCCCTGTGCGCACGCCTATGATGACGCCTGTATCGTAGGAGCACATATTTAGTGTTTATTGCTTTCTTATAAAATTAGATAGCCAGCACCGCAACCACAATTGACGTTGCACCGACAGTGCGCCTGTATATGGTGTTTTTCTAAAGCAGTTTCTAGACCTGGCGTGGATCTGTGGTAGAATACCTGACTACCACGAAGAATGCTTGGGTTTGATTCGTGCTGGGATCCTAATTTTTACTATTTGCATTCGTCGGGCCAACGCTTCCGATGTCGGTTTTTCTTAACGCTCTCGCATTTAAATGACGGATGTCTGTTCTCGCAGTTCCTGGGTAGATATAAACTGTCAGTCACCTGTGGCACATACACGCTTACCGTATACGGGTATGTGCCACACGTGCCTCGAGAAAAGGATTTGACGACGTAAGCGACAGGATTTCCATGTAATTCATGTCATGACCAGGCAATCACATTCGTCCAATCCTCTTACCCTCCCATATCGATTTTGGTGCACACCAAGTTAGGGAGAACATCACGGGAGCACCCAGACGTGGGCGGCTAGAGAGATAGATAGAACGATCAAAGTACCTTGGGTTCGCAAAGAAATGTTTCGCATGTAAAAAACGCCAGGCTTCCGCGGAACACGCAGCACAGTCACAGCGAAAGGTGGAAGAGCGGCCTTTCTAGAGCCCGTTGTAAACTCTCTTGGGGCAACTAATGCGAGTACACTTGCAAGGTATCTACTACGCCATAAATAACAATTTTTGTGAAGTAGGGAAGCACCCGCTGTGCCATTATTCATTATTCTGCGGAGAAGCGAAGTAGCCGCTACACATTATGTGATGAATTATGTGCACTTTGTGAATGCTGTCGCTGACGACGATGGCGAATTATGGCTGAGTACTTTGTAGTGAGTGGAAGCTTTAAACCACACACTCGTACGCAATTGGCACAGTGTGACGCCTGGTTGTTATTTTACCCTTCTGCCACGCTATATTACACATGTCAAAGCGTTTCCTTGTCCGACATGATGCCTGTATAGGGTCTTTTTGCGATGGAGTTTCAAGCATCGGCGTGTATCTGTCATAGAATACTCAACTGCCACGCAGAGGGCACCGATTCAGATACCGTCCGATGCTAGGTATTTTTTTTTCTCATTTCGTTTGTTCTCGTTTTGTGCGATAGCAGTTACGGACACCGGCGGCGGACAACTAAATGACACCAAAAACGGTTGTTGTTGTGATCTTATTAACAGCTTCCGCCTTAAAGGGGTCATGAAGCACCGCTTGGGCTTATTGAAAAAACACATGCTGCAGAAAGCTGACACGGGTATGAACTGCTCTGCCATATTGCTACGTAGCTAACCCATCAAGAGCCAGACATTCTGCATACAGAAGACGACAAAGAGGACTGGCCTGTCGGTCTGCTGTGGGTGCTGTCCTCCATCTTGACCGATGCTGTGCACATCAGTGCAAATACACTTGTAAATAGTCACGCCTCGTGTCATTTTACGTAACATCTTTGTGGTGGAGGTGCTGGTTGTTCCCTGTACTCATCACGAAGCTCCGCAACGGCAACTCGAGCACAGACTGGCAACTCGAGCACAGACCTCTACGGAATCGTACGTCGCGTACATTCACGACGTCATCGCCCTTTGTCGCCAGGTTGATGAGCACATGCCTGAGTCGGAGAAGGTATCGCATGTGCTGAAACGTATCGCAGACGATGTCTTCAACCTGCTTGTTTATACCAACGTTGGCACCGTCGACTCAATCATCAAAGAGTGCCGACGGTTTGAACAAGCCAAGAGCCGCCGTATAACTCAGCGATTTAGCGGCTTCCCAACACGGCCGCAACCTCATCTTGTGAAGCCGCTCCCCAGCCGCCCACCTATGACAATGTCACACGCATTGTTCGTCGGGAGATTGAAGCTGCCTGTCCTGCTCCCATTCAATCACCCGTTTTTACAGCACACACCACTGACCCTTCACAGCCATCGGTGGCCCTCATTCAAGCTGTGGTCAGGCAGGAGTTTGCAAACCTCGGCCTTCCTTCAGCATGTCCCCTGACTCGCCCTGTAGTACCGCCTTACTCCCCTGGCAACGCTCGCCGATCCTCTCCTACAGTGCCCTTCCGCAACCCTACGGAATGGCGAACACCCGATGACCAGCCTATCTGCTTTTCCTGTCACCAGCCAGGGCACGTTTCTCGCTATTGCCGTCGCCGCTGGTCAAACCCACCACGCCAGGCCTACCCTACCTACATGCGCCCTACCACTTCTACACGTTCAGCCGCTGCACCCTCCAATTTCTACTCGTCCTCCCACGTACCTCTCACCAATGACGCTATTTCGCCCGTTCGCCGCTACTCCCGCTCGCCGTCGCCGCAACGCCGCCAATCCCGCTCTCCGCAGCCTCGACGCTTTCCCTCGTCGACCTTCTCTGGACGCTCGCAGCAGGAAAACTAGATATTGCAGCTTATGGAGGTGAAGCTGCAATACCGTCGACGCCTACAAATCCTCTACTGACGCTGCCCACACACCACAGCCTGCTTGAAGTAAAAGTCGACAATGTTCCTGTGACCGCCCTCGTTGACACAGGCGCGCACCTGTCTATTATGAGCGCCCCTCTACGCCGCCGTTTGCAGAAGATTATGACGCCGTCCACGACACAGGCAATACGTGTTGCCGATGGCGGTACTGTAGAAGTAATCGGAATGTGCACTGCTCGTGTCAGCATTGCCGGTCGTCACACCGTCGTCCTTTTCGCCGTTCTAGCTCGTTGCCCTCATGACCTCATACTTGGCCTTGATTTCCTTACGGCACACTCGGCCTTAATTGACTGTTCTTCTGGTACACTCAGCCTCGATCTTCCTCTTCTCGCCGATAACTGTGAAAAGCCCGTCAGCCGCTTGAGCCCAACCACTTTTGTTCACCTGCCGCCTCGAGCAGTGACGTACGTCTGTTTGTCATCGACCCCTCCAGTTCCAGACGGCGACTACATCGTTACACCTATAACAGACACACGGCTTACGCGCAATATTACTGTGCCGCATACCATCGCCACCATAGTGGATAACTCCGTCTTCCTTCCGTTCCTCAATTTCGGCCTCATCCCCCAAGTGTTGCACTACCAGATGTCGCTCGCCCAACTCACAGCTATAACCGACGATAACATCAACGTTGTCGACGTAACTGCTCCGGACCAAGCTGAAGTCTCACGGTTGCCCGGTTCTGACGCCGCATTTTTCGAAACATGATTGGGTCAGACCTTTCTCCTGATCAGACCGACGCTCTCTCCCAGGTCTTAGCCTCCGATAGTGACATTTTCGACATCCATGATCGTCCCTTGGGCCAGGCTAAGATTGTCACTCACCGAATTAACAACGGTGACTCTGCACCCATCCACCGTCGGCCTTACCGCGTGTCTGCATCAGAGCGAGCAGTGATTCAAAAAGAAGTGGCCAAAATGCTAGCGAAAGATATCATCGAGCCATCGTCTAGCCCTTGGGCCTCCCCCGTGGTATTAGTAAAGAAGAAAGACGGCTCCTGGCGTTTCTGCATTGATTATCGGCACCTCAACAAAATTACCAAGAAAGACGTGTATCCTCTTCCACGTATCGACGACGCACTCGACTGTCTCCATGGCGCCACCTTCTTTTCATCTCTCGACCTCCGATCTGGCTACTGGCAAATTGCTGTAGACGACATGGATCGTGAGAAGACCGCATTCGTTACCCCTGACGGCCTTTACCAATTCAAGGTCATGCCCTTCGGTCTTTGCAACGCTCCAGCAACCTTCGAGAGAATGATGGACACGCTGCTTCAAGGATTTAAATGGTCGACGTGCTTGTGTTACTTGGACGACGTGATCATCTTCTCACCCACCTTCGCAACACACCTTGAACGCCTTTCGACCATTCTATCAATATTTCGACAAGCTGGCCTCCAGCTCAATTCCTCGAAGTGCCACTTCGGTCTTCGTCAAATTACTGTGTTGGGCCACCTCGTTGACGCTTCCGGTGTACGACCAGACCCGGCCAAAGTCCGCGCTGTGACGAACTTCCCCGTTCCTCGCTCTGTCCATGATGTTCGCAGTTTCGTGGGCCTGTGCTCGTACTTTCGCCGTTTCGTGAAAAACTTCGCGGCACTCGCACGCCCACTCACTGACCTTCTCAAACAAGACGTCCCGTTTTGTTGGGGTCCTCTACAAGCTGACGCCTTTTCTCAGCTAATCACCGCTCTAACGACACCACCCATTCTTGCACATTTTGACCCCGATGCTCCTACAGAAGTGCGCACAGACGCTAGCGGTCACGGCATCGGCGCAGTATTCGCCCAAACGCAGCGGGGCACTGATCGTGTTATTGCGTACGCAAGTCGGCTCCTCTCGAAGTCTGAACGCAACTACTCTATAACAGAACGAGAATGCCTTGCCCTTGTCTGGGCGGTTTCAAAATTCCGCCCTTACTTGTATGGCCGCCCATTCCGTGTCGTGACAGATCATCACGCGCTCTGTTGGCTTTCTTCACTGAAGGACCCTACTGGACGACTTGGTCGGTGGGCGCTGCGTCTTCAGGAGTACTCCTACTCAGTTTCCTACAAGTCTGGACGTCTCCATCTGGACGCCGATTGCTTGTCCCGTTACCCTGTTGAACAGCCAGACGGATCAGTCATCGAGCCTAGCGCCAGCGTCATGTCCATGTCTCAGTTTCTTCAGATTGATGACGAACAACGTCGCGATGCTTCCTTGCGATCACTCATTGGCCGTCTCGAATCTGCCCCTAACGACGCGTCACTCCGCATGTTCGTCCTCTTGAATGGCACGCTGTACCGTCGTAGCGTTCTGCCCGATAGCCCTGAGTTACTTATCGTCGTGCCTAAACATCTGCGTTCAACGGTCCTGCATGAGCTTCACGACGAGCCCACTGCCGGCCACCTGGGCATATCTCGCACGTAAGACCGTGTCCGGCGCCGCTTCTTTTGGCGCGGTCTCGCCCGGTCCGTTCGACGTTACGTGGCCTCCTGCGATAAATGCCAACGTCGGAAGCGACCTGCCGCACCCCCTGCTGGACTCCTCCACCCGATCTCCATCCCTACCGAACCTTTCTTCCGTGTTGGTGTAGACCTTCTCGGCCCTTTTCCTGAGTCCAACTCTGGCAACAAGTGGGTCGCCGTTGCTGTAGACCATGCGACCAGGTACGCCATCACTCGAGCGCTCCCCACCAGCACTGCTACTGACGTTGCCGACTTTTTGCTCCACGACGTCATTCTACACCATGGCGCTCCTCGTCAACTGCTCACCGATCGTGGCCGCGCATTTTTGTCACGAGTAATTGACGATCTTTGACGCTCATCCTCAACGCAGCACAAGTTGACTACTTCCTACCATCCCCAAACAAATGGCCTCACCGAGCGCCTAAATCGCACTCTCACGGACATGCTCTACCATGTATGTCTCATCTGACCACCATGACTGGGACCTGGCGCTACCTCACGTGACCTTCGCTTACAATTCATCGCGTCATGATACCGCCGGTTACTCACCTTTTATATGCTCTATGGCCGTGATCCGACGTTACCACTCGACACCCTACTTCCGGATACTACATCTCCGCCGAGCGAATACGCACGGGATGCTATCGCTCGTGCAGATTACGCGCGTCAGATCGCCCGCTCTAGGCTGTCGGCTTCACAAGCAACCCAGAAGACCCTCTACGACAGCAGGCACGTTGACGTTCATTTCTCGCCTGGTTCCCTCGTTCTCCTGTGGTGCCCAGTTCGTCGTGTTGGCCTGTCCGAGAAGTTGTTATCCCGCTACATGGGTCTATACCGTATCGTCCGCCAGGTAACGGACGTCACCTACGAGATCGTTCCCGTCTCGGAGACTAACCCGCCTGCAAACACGCCCAGTGACGTAGTGCACGTCAGTCGGCTCAAACAATACCGCCCTCCTTCTGAAGAACATGTTTAAAGTGCACCGAGGCGGCGCTTTCACCGCCGGGGGTTATGCTACGTAGCTAACCCATCAAGAGCCAGACATTCTGCATACAGAAGACGACAAAGAGGACTGGCCTGTCGGTCTGCTGTGGGTGCTGTCCTCCATCTTGACCGATGCTGTGCACATCAGTGCAAATACGCTTGTAAATAGTCACGCCTCGTGTCATTTTACGTAACAATATATTACAGTCGTGCGCGCCGCGTAAAGGCCACAAGCGGAGCGCGAAGTTGCCGTTTCCTCAGGCGCCTTCTTTTCGACCAGAGGCCGGTTCTCACTCTCGTCAGTGGGCGAGGCGTCTGCCCGTTGACGTCGCAGATCTGCCTATTCACGTCGCAAGAGACATAGCATCCTCATTGGCCGATAGCCGACATAAATCGAGAGCGGCGTTCGGATCAGATGCGCTTCTTGCCACGGGGGTGCCGCCACTTGCCGGCGCCGCACTCCTCAGTACACGGTAGCCGCACTCGCGCACGCGAATCACAGCGGGAGAGCGATCGCGTTTCATGACGCGCGCTGACGTAACTTCTTTGCCCCGTGCCATCCCTCCCTGTGTAGCTTCCAGTGCGCTCGTCGGCACGAGAAAAGAGAGAAAGCTCTGAAAACGTGCTCCCAAACCCCCGTAACTCCGCTCAGTCTTGACGGATTCGAGAAATTTTTGCGGCAAATCGATTTGGGAGGCAATAAACTCCAATACTGAGGTCATTAGATCATTACTTGGAAAAGTGGTTCATGGCCCCTTTAAAACTTTCGTAATGATACATACAACGTGTGTTCTAGCTTCAGTCGAATTCGGTTGTGAGCTCTTGTCTGGCAGTCACTACGCTGAGTTATCCCCATGTGGTGGTACAAAAGTAAGTGTTGTGAAGTCGCCTAGTATTCGTAGGTCTGGCATGAAAAGCGCAAGTTACGAAAAAGAAAACGCGTTTGCCACGGCAATTGGAGATAAATTTCATATACACGCCGTGCACACTTCTTTGCTTTGTACGAAGGTTCTCATCTATATTCAAACTTCGAGTTGTTTTCAAGTTTAGCATTGCAATTTGAGTATTTCCTTTGAATTAAATTTGTGTGTGAAATTCAAGTATTCTTTGAAGTTTAATTGTTAAGACTCCACACTCTAGAGGTCTCGTTTGTCCAGATAAAATAAATGCACTCCGCCCGCATACACGTAGCTTTGTGCCTGGAAAAACATGTAATATTCGGCGTGCGAAATGTTTTTTAAGTATGTTAAGTTACTGACCAAAATGCATTTTCATAGTACTTCACCAGACCACATGTCAGAATATATTGTTGCGACCGATGCTTACATGAGGGCGAGAAGAGAAGTTGGCTTATTACAGCTGTGCTATTATACGCTACTGCCCAGCGGATCGCTGCGTGCGTAGACCGAGCGCATAGAGCAAAAACAACAGCTGTTGCCGTCTCGCAATTGGCCACTGCGGCGACGCGCCTGTCGTGGCTCATGCCCTTCTTTATACGTTGGTGTACTCGTGGTGGAATAAAAGCCCTCACGCCACCGCGGCGGAGCAGTGGTAATGGTGTCCGACCGCTTACGCGAAGGTCACGGGATCGAATCCCAGCCGCGCTGACCGCATTTCGATGGAGGCGAAATGCTAGAGACCCGTGTACTTAGCTTTAGGTGCACGTTAGAGAACAGCGAGGGGTCAAAATGTTCGGAGCCCTCATATACGTATCGTGGTTTTGGGACGTAAAACCCCATGATTTATTATTATGTAATAATAAAAGCCTTCTAATAATAATATCTGGAGTTTTGCGTCCCAAAACCACGATGTGATTATGAGAGACGCCGTAGTGGAGAGCTCCGGAAATTTCGACCATCTTGTGCTCTTTGACGTGCACTGACTTCGCACAGTACACGGGCCTCTACCATTTCGCCTCCACCGAAATGCGACCGCCACGGCCCAGATCGAACCCGCGACCTTCAGATCAAAAGCCCTCTGCAGTACAACAAGAGCTGAGAATTCAAGACAACACAGAAAATACTGGCTTTGCGAAAATTGATACCAAACATATGTTTCGCCACGCGTTCTATTTTTTATTTATATGTTGTTCAGGTGCAGGGGCTGCTCAAGAGTTTGACGAACGCTAGAAAGATGACGCAGTGCCGATGGCGCCTAAAAACAGCGTCTTAGGGAAGGTCGCAGTTAAAAATATACGCTTACGCATCCCTTAGACAACTCGTAAAGGAGACCATGCCCCCATCAACTCCACTGGTCTCTCACCTTCACAGAGTCGAGTGGTCTCGAGTTCCTTTTCTCCGCGCTTTTATTGCGATGGCAATTATATGGACACTCTCGGCAGATTTTTGCCTTCGCCGTCATGTCCCGGATATGTATATGTAGGTACTGAAAAGTGGTTTATTGGCGGTGCGTTCCTGTGGTGACTATGAACAAACACAGCGAGTCGGGGCAGAGCACCGTCCAGGAAGAGGATGCCAGCGACCGGCAGCGCGAGGTGAGCGAGAGCAAAACCCAGCACGGCGCTCGTTGGCGATGCTTCTGACCGGCGACGCGCCTTCTTCTTCACAATTAGCCCCCTAGATTTAGGTGCACGTTAAAGAACCCCAGGTGGTCAAAATTTCCGGAGCCCTCCACTACGGCGTCTCTCATAATCATATCGTGGTTTTGGGACGTTAAACCCCAGATATTATTATTATTATTATTATTATAATTAGCCCCCGCCGAAAAAGAGGCATACTGTCAACCTAAGAGTCTGGAGGCACAGGACTGTGGTATGGCTTGAGACGGGCCACGTGGACGACGTCACGCCCACACCGCCGATATCGTCACATGGAGAAACTGGCTCAATGAGAAAGTTGACGAGGAGGTTTGCTCCAAAAACGTGGTAAGGGCCTTCGTACTCTAGGACGAGTTTTGAGGAAAGCCGAGGAGTTTGGTTAGGAACAACCAGCCATACAAGAGATCCCGACAAATAGCTGGGAATAACAGAAAGCTGAGCTAGTTGGTAGGTATTCATTCTAAAATGACAGGGCGTGCAAACACGGACACAAGAAAGAAGCCAGGACACCACAAACGCCGACTAAGAACTGAATAGATGCACGACGGCGGAAAGAAAAAAGGCACGAAAACGTACCTGCGCATGCCCATGCAATAGGCGAACCTATCAATCCGGCACGCGTGGGGGTCTACGCGAAACATAACTGTTAAGGCATTTGATTTGATCTTTATGCAAGTTAATCGACGGTTGGCTCACGCATGCGCTACTACTATTCTCGATATACCATGCCTCAATCATCAGAAGCGTTTCCGCATTCCTATGTCGATACAAAACTGCGCATTCGTTGAAATTTGCCGTGTATTTACACTCTCTGCAATGTAACGATAGATTAGAAGATGAACCTCCGGTTAGTGATCTTTTATATTCTAATAATCTCCGGTTAAGTCGGCGTTTGTGGTGTCCTGACTTCTCTTTTGTGTCCATGTTTGCACGCCCTGTCTTTTTAGAATGAATGGCTGGGACTTCGAATTTAGTCGGCGTTGTTTTCCTTCTGGGGCTGTTGCTCTTGGGACGTAAAGGTGCGTGCAAGTTGGCGGCACTCTTCCGCTTGTCAGGTATCTTCGGACACAGGTGGGCATTCGGAAGCGTCAGGACGATATGGAAGGAAAGTATCGATGGTGTGCGAAGGTTCGCGTGCATACAGGAGGAAAAAAGGTGAGAATCCCGTGGCAGCCTGTGTCGCGGTGTTGTAGGCAAACGTTATGAATGGAAGAACGCGGTCCCAGTTACCATGATCAGATGTCACGTACATCGCCGCGGGTGTGGTTGAATCGTTCTGTGAGCCCGTTAGTCTGCGGGTGGTATGCCGTGGTCCTTCGATGAACAACATGGCATTCGGAAAGCAGAGCCTCGAGGACCTCTGAGAGGAAAGCTTGACGGTAAAGCTCTCATTTGGGCTAGTTGGTGCACAGGTGAACACATAGTGTAGGGTTGCGCGAAAGAACAAGGACGAAGGGAAGTGGACAAGACGGGCGCAAAACTTCAACTGAATAAACGGAAGGCCAAAGCCGTTAAAAAGTATGAATCAACATCTGCCTGACACGTGCTTAAAAAACCGAGCAAATATCACAACCAAGAAAAGCGGAAAACTAAGAGCAACAAAAATTTTGAAACCTTATCTAAGGTCCACCGCGCAGACGCCAACCTGCAAACATGTGGTGATAGTGATATGTGGGTAGAGTATGATCAGTAACATGCGCTGAAGTAGCAAACAAGAAAATAACAAACAAATGAACGTCTGATTACGTAAAACCATCTAAAAATTGCTGCTCCTTCGGGAGCAATGTCAGTGAAGGCATGTTAACGCAATTGTCGCTTCGCGCAATGAAGAAGGCCTCTATTAATTCCCTTTCCATCTTGTCATTGGACTTGTAGAGTATTCGGGTCTGCTTTAGGTTCGGCGAACAACCACATCTCCTACAGTGTAAATCGAGATGGCCTCCGGTGTGGGAGCGCACAGCTAGACTGTGCTCTCGCGCCGTCTCATTGAAGCAGCGTCCCGTCTGTCCAATGTAGCACTGGCCACAGGACAGGGGGATTTCATATATCACACCTGTTACGCACTCTACAGCGGGATCAACATGCCGCTTACTACACGGCACGCGCAAGCCTTAGATAAGGTTTCAAATTTTGTCGCTCTTGGTTTTCCGTTTTTCTTGGTTGTTATATTTGCTCGGTTTTTTAAGCACGTGTCAGGCAGATGTTTATTCATACTTTTTAACGGCTTTGGCCTTCCGTTTATTCAGTTAAAGCTTGACCTCTGTCACTGAGGAGTTCCCGAGGGGCGACATGTCGAACAACGGACGAAAGACGCTACGTCCCGGACGAAAGACGAAAGACGATACGTCCCGCGCTGTGCCACTTGGCAGAGCAGCAGTTTCGGCGTAGCGTGTCAAATGGTCCACAGCGACTATGATCCCCCGATTGCCGTCCGGCGTCAGCGTAAGTGGCCGTAGAGATCAATGCCGACTCGTTCGGAGGGTTTGGCAGGACATTGAAGTGGCTGCAAGGCTCCAGACGCGCGTATGCGGTGATTTGCGAGGGTTAGTCAGTGCAGCACTGAACAAATTTTCGGACAAAATTATACATTCCGCGCCAGTAGTAGCGATGGCGAATACGTTCATATGTTTTAAACACTCCGGCATGCTCACATTGTGGATCGTCGTGGAAGGGAGCACGTATTTATGATCTTAAGCTGGGCGGGCCGGTCGTAGATGACCAACAGCGGCGGGCCGTAGATGACCAACAGCCATCTACGGCCCGCCGGAGCGTAGTTCCGTCGGTTAAATGTGCTGCACATTGTTGTGTTGTCAGTGCAAGTGGAATAATATGTTGTAGTGTTCCTTATGCTAGTTCCGTCACCTATGTTATTTATTGTACTAATGTTAATCATGTTGTTTATGTTACTCCATCATGTGTTTACTGTCTACATAGCTTTTTTTTCTTTTAATTATGTTGCTTCGCCGAGCACTGATTGCACAGGGGTCAGGGCCTCAGTCAGGCGCCATGCTCGCGCCTTTAGCCCTCACCCCTTTGGTTTTCTGTAAGAAAACTATCAAACGTGTGTAGCAGCCGATCACGAATGACGAAATGCGCAGCTTGGCGTCGGTGAGATCGAGATACAGGAATGATCGATGCTCCAGAAAGATAGCCCAAAAGAGAAGCGATCCACGTGTCACTGCGTTGTTCAGCTGCAGTGGAGTCAATGTCGAGAGATGAGACTGAGTGCAGTTCGTTGCGCAGGCCGAGTCCTCTTAAAAAAAAGGTTGTAGTACTTACTAACTTCGGTTTACTAACTACTTGTCACATATGTTACTACCCTGTTAGTAAGTGCGGTTAGTAACGGGGAGGTTAGTAACCGTTACTACCCTCGCCGTTACAAACGCACTTAGTAGCGGTTACTACCCTTCTCGTTGCTAGCTAGTAAAATAGGTAGTAACGGTTACTACCCCAAAAAAATTAGTAACCGTGATCCTTTCGCATCACGAGCTTCCTGCTTTTATAACGGTCAAATTCGCGAGCACCAACATTGCGATATATCATTAGGTAATTATGCACAGTATGACATGAATCAGAACAGCACATATACACAACGACAAGGCTACGCGACACGTATAATTCAAAAGTGTTTCCAGGAGTATATATAGCCCTACCTCTGGGGTACGCAGCTGGTGCCAGTGGGCAGCTAGGCTTTAGGATAGGTAGGTTAAGTTATGCGCCTATATTTATATAGCGTACAATTTTATTAGGCGCGCGAGGTAACGTAGCGTAGAACTTTTAATCAAGCATATTAAGAAAATCAATATGTTATATGTATATTTTGCGTAATATCATCTCAACATGGCCTAATATACAAGACCCAACACGGGGTATTAAGCTTACTAATATCGCCTCAATGATCTTGAATGGATCCCCGTGCTAGTGAACAGGCTGTAAAAAGCTCGTAATAATAACTTCTATGATTCGCTTAGCAAGTTCATTTAACAGGTGCATCGCAAAAAGTTAGTAACGGTACGCAAGAGGTAGTAACCGTTGCAACTTTTAAGTGTCTGCTAACGTAGGTAGTAAAAAGGTAGCAAAAAGTTAGTAATGGTCCAAGCAAGCTAGTAACAGCGGCTGTTACTATTTGCTCGTGGTTACAAGCTTTTTCCAACTTTTTTTTTAAGAGTGTAAGACGAGTCGAAGACGAAAGCCGTCATCTTGTTCTTCTCCGTCGTCGTATTTATGCCTCCGAAAGCTATCTGCACCTAACGTGGTTTTGCACATCATCCGTGATAGATCTACCTTTGACCAAGCTACAATGTCGTGTGATGACGTTATCCTGTAACGTGACGTCGTGATAACGGCATAACGGCGTCACATATTTTGGCGATCTATGGCGTAACATCATATGGTGACGTCATCACGACATAATTTCTCGCGTCACTCGTGCTTTCCCCGACGCCGCGGGACGCTGACGGTAACTTTTCAGCTCGATAAATCATCTAAGGCTATTTTGGCTCAAAAGAAAAATACAAATTTCTGGGCATGGTGGGAATTCAAACCCAGGGGCCCATGGTCCGAAGGCGAGCGTCGTATCCAGAGGAACAAAGATACACACGACAGCATAAAATTTCGGGCGACATGCAATCAGACTCAAATATCAATTCCTCTAAAAATGTTGGTCGTACAAATTATATGTCTTCAAGCCATGATCAAAAAAAGTGAATACGAGAAGGGTTTGAGAAAATATATTAAAATATATTAAAAACCTTCACTCAGTGAGTGAACGCATGTTTTTGCAGCACTGTGAAGGGTTATAAGCAAAGTAGCTTTTTGTTACTAACTCGAGTTAGTAACTTGGCTGTTTGGGTAGTAACAACACGCCTGTTGCTTTCGAGTTTGTAAATGGTTAGTAACTGTCTCAGAGAGTTAGTAACAGTGGCTGTTACTAACATTTTCCTTCCAGTTACTACCTTTTTACGAACTTTTTTTTAAGAGTGTGGAGGTAGAGGCGAACGGGACAACGCGTCCACATCAGCGTGCTTGCGTCCGCTGCGATGGACGACGCATTGTACTCTTGCATTCGGAGTGCCCAGCGTGCTAGTCGGTAAGAAGGATCTTTCAACGTGGCGAGCCAACAAAGCGAATGGTAGTCCGTTACCAGGTTGAACGGGTGACCGTACAAATACGAGCGGAACTTGGTAAGCGCCCATACTAGAGCTAGGCACTCCTTTTCAGTGACTCTGTAATTGGTATCTGCTTTTGTCAGCCTGCGTCTCTCATAGGCGACGACTTATTCGGAGTAGCCGGGCTTACACTGGGCGAGGACAGTGCCAAGACTGGCGCCACTAGCGTCTGTATGCACTTCAGATGCAGCCGTTGAGTCGAAATGGCGAAGTATGGGAGGAGAGGTGAGCAGACGACGGAGCGTAGCAAACGCGACGTCACAGTCAGGAGACTACGAGGAGAGGTCTGTGTCCCCGCGTAGGAGCTGGGTCAATGGCGACATGATCGACGCGAAATTTCGAACGAAGCGCAGGACGTAGGAGCATAGTCCGTCAAAACTGCGTAGTTCGTTTATGGTAACAGGCTTCGCGAACTCGGCGACGGCACGAACCTGCGCAGGGTTGGGTCGAACACCGTGCTTCGACACTATGTGGCCTAAGATGATCAGCTACCGCGCGGCGAAGCGGCACTTTTTGAGGTTTATGTGCAGTCCAGCGTTGGCTAAACACGTCAAAACCTGTCTGAGGCGATGTAGGTGGGTAGGAAAATCAGGAGAAAAACGACAATATCGTCCAGGTAGTTTAAACACATAGACCACTTGAGGCCGTGCAATGTGTTGTTCAAACGTGGCAGGTGCGTTGCAAAGCCCGAAGGGCATCACGTTAAATTCGTACAGTCCGTGAGGTGTAATAATAAATGCAGTTTTCTTGCGATCAGCTTCAGCCATCGGAACCCACCAGTAGCCATAACGTAAGTCTAAGGACGAGAAGAATTCTGCTCCTTGAAGGCTGTCAAGGGCGTCGTCGATGCGCGGCAAAGGATAGACGTCTTTCCGCGTCGCCTTATTTAAGCGACTGTAGTCGACGCAGAAGCGAATAGACCCATCCTTTTTGCGAACTAGAAGGACAGGAGATGCCCAAGGACTGTGGGATGGTTGAATAACGCCACAGCGTAGCATATCTTCGACCTGGCCGTTGATGACGCAACGTTCTGCAGCAGAGACGCGGTACGGTCTTTGACGCAACGGCTGGTGCAAGCCAGTGTCATTGTAGCGGTGCACTTCTGACGTGGGACCCAACTTCGGCTGAGAAACGTCGAACAAATTCGTGAAGTGTTGGAGAAGTCGAAGAAGCGCGGCGCGTTCTTCGGCAGTCAGGGTATCGGCTACTGAACTCACGAATATTTCACTGACGAGCCTTTCTGCATTGAAAGGGCATGAAGATCTGGCACGTTAAGAAAGAACGAAAAGTCAAGGTCTTCCACGCGACCGAGACATTCGCCGACAAGCAGCGTAACCGGTGCTGAGAGGGGATTATAGACAAAAATATTGCTGCGGCAGGCAGCGATGTCAAGTGTAGCAAAAGGCAGTGGGACGGCTCTGCGACTCATGAAGATGTCTGAAGGTGTGAACAAGACAGTAGCATCGTTGAGGCCACCGCAGAAGACAAGGACAACGGCAAGAGAGGCAGATGTCGGTGTCCTCGCGCAAGACGAGTTTAGCCGGCCGATCAAAAGCTTCATGCAATGGTTCTTCACACAGCGTCGAAAATTCAACTTCAGCGCGTGCGCAGTCGAGGACGGCATTATGACGTGATAGAAAATCCCACCCGAGGATGACTTCATGCGAACAGGCAGAAAGAACAATAAACTCCACAACGCACATAGTGGCTTGTATGAATACGCGGGCAGTACAGGCTGAGCACGGCGTAAGAATATTCAGGTGTTGACACTGCGCGCGCCTAAGCGGCCAGAAAATGTTTGGCCGCCGGTCCGTTGAACGGTGCGCCATCTAATGGCTTGAGGCGGAGAGCGCCCGCGAGTAGCCGAATCACGGTGGTGCTGCGTCATCGCCGCCGCGCTCGCCGTGCCCTCTCCTGTTGCTCTCTCGATTTCGCCCCTCGACGCCGTTGGCGGATGCACATTATCCAGCAAAATGGCACAGAAAAATGCACGTTATCAGCAGCATGCGCGTTGCTATGGAGACCACTGCCCCGCTTTTCGTAGCGCCCTCCAAGACGGCGCCGATGAAACTGCAATTCATCCGATAAGAACCCGAACATTATCTGGACGCGCGTGGATTGCGGTTTCCCATGCGTTGGGGGAAGAGTGTCATCACCTGAGTATATTCTTACACCATGAGGCTGAGAGAGGTGTAATGTGCTGTGCGCTTGCCGTGCGAAGCGACAGTCGAGAGAGCGGCGTGGTCACTTTGCGTAGTGAATAGCAGAGCTTGGCGGCTATACCAGAAACGGCTTGCGCCGGTGTCTACAAGGGCAAATGAAGAAACACCATCGACAGATATGGCGACGACGTTAACAGGAGATGTACGAGAAGTCAGAGCTGGGCAAAGATACTTTGAAATTGTATCGCGATACGATACAAGATACTCAGGCAAAAAGTATTGGAGATACAGATACAAGATACTGCCGCACTAATTGTATCCGATACGATACTTGGCAATTGTATCTTAAGATACTTCGATACATTCTCAAATTTGTTATTATAGACTCCATACAATGTAGCAGCAAACGCCTATACACAAAGATGTCTCCTTGAAAATTTCTGAACTGTGACCAATTTAGTTTCACTTGCATGAAATGTCTGTTAGTATCTCAAAAGTTTTGCCCTTCTTGCTCAAAGCACATTAGTTTCCTTCCAAAACAACTTATTGGAGCTTGTTTTAGCTTGTTCACAGGACAACTCTTTATACACTTCGCTGACAGCGGTTCTTGCTTATCCTTTTTGTAATTGATGGGAATCGCTGCTCAACTTGCCGACCAGCTAGCGGGTTGCCATGTAATCACAATAACGTCAATAAGAAGCCTTCGCACGGCGGCGCCAATACCGGTGTGGACTTTTACCTTGTCCGTAAAAGACAGTTTGCACAATACCGTATATCCGGACAGGTGTACAGCAGCAACAACTCTAATAGCGACTTTTTTTTTCTTCCTAAGGGGGGGGGGGGGGGGAGTGGGGAGTGGCGCGGGGACCGCATGGTGTATACGGGGCTTGCGACCGTTCGCTAGCGGCCCGGCCGGCACACATGACCGTCTCCGTTCCATTTGTTTTTGTTTTCTAAATAAGTATATTAGTGAGCTACACAGACATGACTGGTCTCAAGCATTTCTTTCGTGAGAAACACGTGGTCACCATGTGCTGAAACATAACCGTGGAACAAAAACTATATTTCAATCTGCGTCCAGATTTCACTCGTTATGTACATCCGTATCGTTCTTTCTGGAATCTGGATTCAAAATCCCCTTCAGAAATGACCTATATATGAGATATGTCAAAGGCCTCCTTTCAAATGGCAACGTCATTTTGTTCAAACTCTCTCCGACCCCACCATCTTCACTGTCCCCGGGCCTTTGTAGCTAAATTTCGCGACTGCGGCCCGCCGGCCATAAGCTGAGTAATTGAGACCCCTGTTGTACATGTAGATGACGTAAACCTGCAATGAATTTCCATGTTCTACTTAGCTGCTGGCGTAAGGGATTCTTTGTTCATATACTCACTAACGTGCAATTTTTTAGCAATTTTTCTTGAACGAGAGAACATGTGCAACACAGAAATGTCTCAGACGTATTGCGTATCTGCACGAAGCATCGCAAGACACCGCCGCTACTCGCGCTATTGCCGCTTATAGCTCCCTTTACGTAGCGATTAGTAATAAGAAAAATATTTAAGAAGGCCTAAAACTGGAAAACAAATATAAGTAAAATAGAGAGGTGGTTGTTTATCAAACATTCACATTGAATGAGTACAGAAACACGATACATACGGCGCCCTTAACAGCTATGATCGCGAAGTATCGTCAACTTACCTGTTGAGACCAGGCCCGTAGCCAAACATATTTTCGGGGGGGGGGGGGGGGGCACTTGCTGAAAACCTTGACTATTTGAGAAACCTTGACTATTTGCGGGTGCGGGGAGTGGCCCGGGCCACTCCCCCCACCCGCGGGGAGTGGCCTTTAGCCGCACCCCCCCCCCCCCCCATCTAAGGGCTTGGTTGAGACAATGTGAAATTCAAATTCAGTGCCTATGGAAAATTGCCTGAAACGGCTCGTTGGGACGCTCATGAGTAAATCGGAGCATTCAGTAAAACAACGTTTCTCGAATTCTCTTCCTAACATCTTTAAGATGGCTCTTCCATTTTTATAATGCAAACTCAATTTCGCTATTTTCTTAAGCGGTAAGTAGAATATTTTGTACTGTATACTCAAGGCACACCCACATAATAATATATTCGTTTTCAAAATCGCCTTGGCAACGTGTAAATGTGTAAACAGTAGTAGAAATAAAGCAGACAGTTAGAAGGATAAAGCAGCAATCTTTTTTTGGGAGCGCGTTACAAAAGACATACTGCAGTGACCAGACCGGAAAAACAGTGCAGAGACCTAGGTAATGTATGTGACGCAAAATTACAGCTAAGAAAGCACTTGTGCCTTGTGCTAATAATCAAATTATGATTTCATAAATTCTTTGAATAAATGCAGATGGAAGTGAAAAATACCGTACGCCAAGATATTTTCTGTTAGGTAAACGCTTGCTCTATTAGATCTAGCATCAGTACCTGTGGTGCTAAAGTTGTTAGAATCTTATTTGCATATAAGTAAATTCATTGCATGCAAGTCAAACTTATATCCTCGAGATCTTTTAAATCGCTAATATGTAAAATCCACGCGACGTAAAGAAACCCCATTCTTGCACGCATCACATTTCGTTACGGATCAAGACGCAAAAGAATCTGCAATAACGACACTGTAACAACATCAGAATTTGCGTGATAGACGCCGCACGCAGTGGAGTACGCGGCGCAGGACAGTGGCTATGAGCAAGTGTAGCGGCATTGGAGCAACTAAAAAGAAAAGAAATCGAGAAAACAAAAGGTACGTACGTGGGCTGGGCGTAGACGTCCGCGTGCTTGTCTTCCTGATCTACCCTCACTGGACGACTCTGGCGTAAAAATAACGTCACTGCCCTTAGACTTATTCAGATGGCTTAGTGGCACCAGTACCAGCGTGAGAGTCTGAGCTTGGCCAGCGATTATTGTTTCGCACGGCTGTGTTGCGATAGAAGTATCTTGTATCTTAAAATACACGATACATTATCGAATGTATCGAAAATACAGATACAGATACTCGTCTTTCGAGACGTATCGCGATACAGATACAAGATACCCACAGAGTATCTAAGATAGTATCTAAGATACATGTATCTTCGATACTGCCCAGCACTGCGAGAAGTTGGGCAGTTCGAAGATGGCGCAGTTCCTGCCTCTTGAGCTGCGGCATTTAGTTTTCCTTATTCGAGGGCCCGGGTCGGCGACGCATTGGGGAGAGCGATCGCCGTCGAGGAGATGGTGAGCGGCGCGACAGAAAGTCAGGGAGGTTAGTGTAAGCATACTGTGGTCGGGTAGGAGACGGGCACATGGGCTGAGTGCCGTATTGGAACTTCCGAGTAGCGTCGCTGGATGTTTGGAAGCGACGGCTACAATATCGAGCAACGTGCCCTAGAGTACCGCAGGTGTAGTAAATGGGGCGATTGTCAGGAGCCCTTCAAGAAGTGTTGACTCTCGGCTCGACCCAAGATGTAGGAATAGGGGCGCATTGGTGGGCATATTGCTGCATGGGTGGACAAGGCTGCCGGGGAGGTCTACGCACCACCTGGGCATACGTAAGAGGTGACGCTACGGGCTACATAGCCGGCGCACACTTAAGAGGCGCGGCCACGGACTGCTGATGGTGAGCGACAGGACCAGCTTGAGCGACCTCTTCGGCAATAACAGTTCGGAGCGTTGGCGGCAGATGGGAGGACGGCTACTATGTGAAAGGGACCAAAGAAAGTTGACGAGCAACTTCTTCGCGCACGAAGTCCTTGATCTCCTGAAGCGTCGGCGAGTGCTCGGGAACGGTACCAAGACTCGACAGCGAGTCGGCTTGCGATGAGAGTGGTCGAGTCAGGGCACGCTGCTTCCTCAAGTCGTCATAGCTTTGACATAAGGTGACGACTTCCGAAACGGTGCGAGGATTCCTGGCCAGGAGCATCTGAAATGCACCATCGTCGATCCCTCTGAGGATATGCTGAATCTTGTCAGAATCTTGTCTCAGTCGCAACTTGTTATCGAGGCGCGTGTTATCAGTCGCAACGCGTCATCTTTTGGAATTGAGGTACCGAAAGCGTCCTGAGGGAGTGTGCATCTTCGGTGAAACAAGCACACTTTTCAACGTTGTCACTCGTGCAAAGCAGGTCTGCATGTCCATAAGGC
Source organism: Rhipicephalus sanguineus (assembly GCF_013339695.2). Taxonomy (NCBI): domain Eukaryota; kingdom Metazoa; phylum Arthropoda; class Arachnida; order Ixodida; family Ixodidae; genus Rhipicephalus; species Rhipicephalus sanguineus. The sequence goes on from NC_051179.1 coordinate 95,273,584, forward strand.
TGTGCATGTTCCTAAGCACGCCACGTCAGAGCCCGCAAATGACTCTTTTCTGTTTGCTGTTTCCGTGGTTTGCCTACGCTGCGATGACGTTCGGCGTTATAACAGAATCGAGTGAGTGTGTGTCACTGTGGAATTTATGTGCAGTAATTCTAGCTTATGACAAGTCTGGTCTCGACGTAGACGGTGTCCGCGCGCGTGGGGTGTCGTTTGGGCGCTCGTCCTCGCATGTGTTTATCTGAGTATTTAAGGATGGGTTACGTATGTGAAACATGCGGTCAGTAACCGCTCACGGCGTGCCCCTGACTGCCGGAGGATATGCTTGGGTGTCGAAATATGCTGGCGCTAAGCCGTACGTATCCTGAAACCAAATTTTGAAGCGATTTCTCAGGAAAAAAAAGGATTTCGTTCGTGCATAGCCAGTGCCTATTGCGAAACAAGGTTCCCGCTGCCTTCTACGTGAAAATTTGTTTTCGTTGCGAAATTATTTCGAACGAAACACTAGTGTCAGAAGTGTGTGCATTAACGGTGTGTTGAACAAAGAGCGCTTTTAAATTCAAATAACCAGTGTGTATGTTTTGGTTGTTCCCAGAATCCCGGATCACTTCTCCCGCCGCTTCACTCCGCTTGACAGCCATACTCGGGGAAACGAAAGTGCCGCTATGGTCTGGCACCTCACCGCTCGTGATGGGAAAATAAAGAGTGGCGTCCGCCCTGTCAACGAGGCAGTCGGTCCTACATTTCCTATGGTTGGACAAGAAGACATAGGAAAAGAGGTGAGTGGCACCCACGCAAAGGAGCCTACAGCAATTTCTTTTGTTGCTTAAAAGAGGCTCATATCAGCTTGTGCTGCAAGCTTGTCGCCAAGTGACGTGTTAGCAAAGCTATTATTTGCAAGTTGTGTTTTACACGATAACGGCGGAAAACTTGGTTCCTTACCATGCCTGTTTGCATTGGTTGTTTTGTTGTGAGCCTTCATTATGTGTGTGTAAATCACTTATTGTGAATTGTTTTGCAAACTTCCACTGCAATTTCATTTCCTGATTATAATATCACGTTCAGCTTTTCAGATACTGTTTTTCACGGTGCTCACGCTGAACAGGAGCGACAACCCAGCAAGTCACAAGTCTGATGCCTCCAGCCGTCACCACTTTTTGATTTATTCTTAATCATAAGGAATATATATGTAAACATGATGCCGATTTCTGCAGTTTATTTTGCACCATATGACACTATGCACATGACAGTCACACATTTTAGTTGGCTAAATCCATACAAGCATGCAAATGAGGAATACCTCGACTTCTTAATTGGAAATCACGGACCATCTTTTCGCGCTTTCTATATTACTTTGCTAAAAAAGGTGTGTTGTTTTGACGAGTTTCATTAAAATAATGGTAAAATTGAACTATTCTTTTTTTGCAGTCGCTGGGCATAACCGCAAGTATTATTGGACTTGCTTAAAACGAATACTTCACTATTTCCAACGGTAGTTGCGCAAAAATAGAGCAAGGGTCAAATGAGTAGCTTAAAATAGTTGACGAGTCGCTTGACGCTTCGCTGTGGGTCATTTGACTCCCGTAGGAGTGTTACCGGCAAGAGTCGTCTGACTGCCTCATAAGTGGTAGCGTGATATTTCGCATAAGAGTCCTTCGACTCTTCTTAGAGGGTCAGGGCACGCTTCTAGAGCGCGACGACTCTGACCCACCAAGACAGTCACCGTGACTTTTTAAAGAGTCGTATACGTGGCAAGTCAGAACTATTCGACAAGAGTCACCTATGCTCTTTTTTTTCTTAAAGTGTGGTTGTTTGTTCAGGCACTTCATGGACAAGTAATACGTTGCTGCGCTAGAAGATTGTTGCACTCTTCTAACGACATCAACGAATCTTATAGATGGCGCAGCTGTCGTGAACAAAAACAGCGCTTTGGATGTAATCGAGGGCTCGTTTTTAGATGCGAAGTATCTTATGGCGGAGTTCAATCCGGTGGTGGTGGTGGTGGTGTGCGGCGTGACCACCCTTACTGCGCATGCGCATACCCTCTCCACTAACCTTCTCCCCTCGCCCTCTCCACTTCCCCTTTCCCTCTCCCTCGCCACATCCCCTCTCCACTTTCTTTCTCCACTTTTCCTCTCCCCCTCCCCCTCTCCACTTCCCCTCTCCCCTCCCCCTTTCCACTCTTCCTCTGAAACGCGGGCTAGACATGCCGAAATTCTCTCCTGCGCAATGCCGCGATGAGCACCAGCGCATGCGCGTCCCCTCCCCCTCTCTCTCCTCTCCTACGCTGCCCCCCTCTCGCACGCCTGCCGACTGCGTTGCCCGCTCGCCCTGTGAGAATTAACGGCCAGGCTAGAGGGAAGACAAGACGCGCGTAGCGTTCGTCTTCGCGTTCCACGACGCGAGGTCGGTAGCATGCCCAAAGAACGCCAACGGAACGCGATCGTGCAAGTGCTCCGGCTTTGCATCGCCTCATGGTCCCCTTTAGCGGGAAATGGTGCAATTTTTACAGCGAAAGCTGTTATGAGATCATTTCTCCGGCCGTTTTTGGTGCCGCAGTTGTCCGCCGCCGCCGCCGCCGCCGCCGCCGCTGCCGCCGCCGCCGCCGCCGCCGCTGCCGCCGCCGCTGCCGCCGCCGCCGCCGCCGCTGCCGCCGCCGCCGCCGGTGTCCGTAACCATTATCGCTCGAAATAAGAAAAAAAAACCTAAATAAGAAAAAATTCCAGGATGGAACGAGGTTCGAACCTGGGCCCTCTGCGTGGGAGCCCAGTATTCAGCCTCTGAGCCATGCCGGTGCTTGAAACTGCCTTGCAAAAAGGTCCTATACAGGCTTCATGTCGGGAAGGAACCACATTAGTATATGCAATATAGCGTGGTAGAAATTAAAATAAGCACAAAGCGTCGTACAACGCGAATTCTGTAACCAGGCGTCAAACAATTGCGAATTGCGCAACGAGTAGGTTGTTGAATGCTTCCAACCCATTACAAAAGGGCTCTGCCATAATTCTTCATCGTCATCAGGCGCCGAATCAACAAAGTGCGCATAATCCCTTACATGCGTTTAGCAGGTACCAACGCTCTCTGTAGAATGACGAAAAATGGCACAGTGCCTGCTGCCCTATTTCTAAAAAATTACAATTATTTATAGCGTAGTGGGTTCCTCGCAAGTGCACTTGCATTGGTTGCCAGGGAAGCCCATAAGCGCATGATCCACTTACTCGGGGTCTCAGTAAATTACAATGATTTATAGCGTAGTGGGTTCCTCGCAAGTGCACTTGTATTGGTTGCCAAGGAATCCCATAAGCGCATGATCCATTACCTCGGGGTCTCAATAAAGTTCTTCGCCCCCCCCCCCCGTCTCTCTTCCACGTCAACGTATACAGCATGACGGGAGAGGGAAATAGCGACTGGGCGTCACCCAATGGAAATTACATAACTGGTGGGCCGTTTAAAGATTCCAACCCATTACAAAGGGCTGAGCCATAATTCTTCATCGTCATCAGTCGTCACGTCGACAAAGTGCACATAATGCCTTACAGACGTGTAGCTGGTGCCTCGCTTCTCCATAGAATGACGAATAATGGCTTAGTGGGTGCTTCCGAACTTCACAAAAATTTTGATTTGTGGCGTAGTGGGTACCTTTCTAGTGTACTTGTATTGTAGCCCCAAGAGAGCTTAACGGGCTCTAGAAACGCCGCTCTTCCAGCTTTCGCTGTGACTGTGCTGCGGTTTCAGCGCAGGCCTGGCGTTTTTTTGTTAGGCACAACCTAATCAAACAAAAAGACAATAAAACTCAGGAAGCGGCCTTCCTTAGCTTCATTGTTTGTTGGTTTTATTAGGTTGTATATACACATCGCAGTTGTTTTGCGATAAACTTCGGCGGTTAGTCAGCGCAGTGTCTGTCGCCTTCACTTCGTCCTGTCCAAAGCGCTGTTTGGTTCCTTTCCGAACAATGACACTGTTTTGTCCTTGCTGAGTCGCTCCGATCTAAATAATATAATTTTTGACGTTTAACATCCCAAAACCAAGATATGATTATGAGAGAAGCCGTAGTGGAGGACTCCGGAAGTTTCGACCAACTGAGGCTTTTTAACATGCAACTAAATCTAAGTAGACGGGCCTCAAGCCTCCATCGAAAATGCGGCCGCCGCGGCCGGGATTCGCTCCCTCGACCTATGCGTCAGCAGTCGAGCACCATAACCCCTAGACCACCGCGGTGGTTATAAGATGATTTCAGTCCATAGGTTTCAGTCGATGCTGCCTTTAGCGGCAAAAAATAATTCACAAGAGAACCCCTACATGTCCAATAATACAATATAACCGATAAACAGGAAATATTGATATGCTATATTCTTGATGCTCTGCAAGAAATATGGGCGAAAATTGTTTCGTAAACGGGCTTGTATTGTGGTTGTCTCGCGTTGACCAACAGCACTTTTTTTATGCGAACCAGCAGATATTGGTCGCGTAAAGTACTTGTATGGCAGTCAACTATTGCGTTCAAATGATCCGCTCGTGAGACATTATTACTTGCAGTAAATTATGGAAGGAATGCACTCATTCTGCTGAAATCTACATTTTTGTATTTGTGATATATTTGTATAATTTTCTTGTAGTTCACATTAACCACGTATTTCGCATTCTTCTTCTTATTTACGGTTGTTTTACAGGCTGTTTAGTTTCCAAGAATTTTTTTTTGTTGAAAATACATGTTATCGTAACGAACGTAGCGTTTCCGTGGTGGAAAACGCGGGGAACCTCGTAACAATAATCGTGAAACATTAACGAAAATTGCGAAACAATATTGAAATTAAATTTACGTAGAGTAGTTACTCCTGTAAGGAGGTTAGCATTTATTTGCTCCATTTGTTCTTAAGTTATCCAGAGTTTGTGCTTTTGCTATTTCATTATATATGGGCTTTGTACAGTGCGTTAGCGACTCGCCTGAAGACATCTTGATCTTTAGACGGCATTCGTATATCAATAACATTTGGCGTGGGGGACTAGCGTAGAGACCTTAGTGTTTCGTAGGAAGCCACAAAGTAACCAAAGAAGGATTGAGCTGAGAATGCTTTGCTGGTATAATGGACTTCATGTGCCTTGTTTCCTGCTTACCAAGATTGACTGCGCAATATAGCAATGCATATATAGCAGGCAAAGTCCTAACTAAGAATGTACGTCTGTTTCTGTAGACATGACAATCACGGCCAATAATCAGTTATAGCTATTGGTCACAACGTGAGCGGCTCTTCAAGTGACGTATCGCATGACCATAACAATTGCGTGCCCCCGCCTATCCAAGAAAGTTTTAATACACACAGTTTTACTTGCCTTCTTGTCGGGCGTTTTGTGACCTTAGAACGCAAGGGTTACAACATACAGCCGCCCATTTTTTTTAACCCGAACCTTCGAGCGTCGACCGCGGAGTCTATAAGCACCATATGACGGAGCGCAGCGGCGAAATGAACGAAATACACACATGCCCGTAGTGAACATTGCGGTGGAGCTTTCGTCTTCCAGACTGTTACGCGAAACGGACCCAACCCCGCCCGATTTTCTTCCTTGATTTGCTGCCTGTTTTTGGCTTTCAGTGGTAGATATCTTTTTATTTCCCTCGGGAAAGTGCTGCGTGAACCACAGAAAAAGGGGAAAAAATACTGACATGCACTTAGTATATTGAGCGGTTGTGTATCACATCCCACCCATCGCAAGCGCGACCACTTGACCTGTTCTTTATAACATGATGACAGCATTCAGAAAAGAAAAAGGATGACGATAACAGTGCTCAAAAGAAGCTGGGGTGGTCTCCGCTTCCTGGAACACCTTAGCAGAAGACAGCTGCACAGGACTGCTCATCGCACACGCATGCGTATTCTCGTTCATTTCCACGCTGTGCTTCGTTATACTTCGTTTATCCACTCAGCGGTCGACGCTTGCGCGTTCAGGTTCAAAAATTGAGTGAAATTGCAGATGTTGAAATTTTCTTATTTATTTCATGCTACCCCTGAAGGCCCCCGAAGGGGTAATACACAGAGGTAACAGATACATGAAACAATGCGAGTTTTGTGCGTTACATGGTGAAAACAAAAACATTACACAAGATTATGAAACATAGCCATATACACAAATAAAACAACTTACAATATATATTTTGAATGTGCAATTTAGGGAAAAAAATACAAAAATGGCTGTCAAAAAAGTTGAGAGCACTATGCAGACAGAATATGTTAGGAAAAAAATAGAAGGAGGTGTTGCTCAGAATGCAGGCAAGTTTTCACCTTACCAAATAAAACATATAAATGTACCTATAGAATGCGCACACAAATTCTTAACAAATGATCACAACACGAAATATATACACTGAACGATATACAAAGAGACGTTAAAGAGTACATGATGAAGAAATACCAGGAAATGTTGCCAAAAGGCAACTGAAAAGTTGTTAAATCGGTTTGAGTAGCAGTGTAACCAGTAAGTAACCATGGTTCGGGAAATGAAGGAGTTAGCATAATGAGCTGAGCAACAAGTTATGCGATAAATCATAGCTGTAAGTTTATATAACGAGGGACGAAGAATAACGTATGAGGACAATTAGCTAAAGAATAAGAAATCGTCCCTAAGCTTCGTAAGACACTGGAATTGCTTAGGTACAGAAGACTGAGGCCGCGAAGTACATTTCTTGAAAAAGGGAGAAGCAGAAGAGAAGACAGAGAAGCGCCACTACCAACTGTTTAATGACAGACTACGAAACGTACAGCAAAAAAGGAAACATTTCCGCGCATGCGTCATCAGACATCAGACATGCAGCGACATGCAACATCAGACATGCAGCGACATGGTCAAGCCAACATCTGTCTTCTCTGCTTCTCCCTTTTTCAAGAAATGTATTTCGCGCCTCGGTCTTCTGTACCTAAGCAATATACGCACCAACTAGCCCAGAAACAAGTCCTTTTGTTAAGACACTGGAACCTGTTTTGTTTCACATTCGAAGGCATTTGTTTGTTTTCTCATGTCGTATCCTTTCTTTCTTTTGTGCAGCATAAGGAACTGATTATAATTGTTAAGATGTAGTCACTACGACAATGCAGACACGGAATACTGATGCTTCGCTTGTAAAACTTTGAAATTCGTATATGTCATGGCTAAGACAACACAGAGCAGGCGTATCGGATTTATGTCGCCGAAAAGCATGGGAAATCAATAATAGGTGACGACATCCACACCCACTAAGAGGACTGGCACTTAGAAATGATCCTTCAAAAAAGTTTTACGTATTCACCCAATAAATAAAATCGAGGAATGATTCTTGCTCGGAATTGATTTTCCTGAATTTATTTAATCTTCTAGCACCATAAAAATAGGTTACAATGTGATCATGATGCTTTACTTTTCGTCCCACCCATATTTCTTTCTTTTTCACTACGAGCAGAAAATAAAAAGTGCATCATCAGCACCATCAGGCTGACCACGTCCACTGGAGGGCAAAGGCCTCTCCAACGTACCGCCAACTAACCCGGTTCTATGCTTGCTGCGACCACGTTATACCCCCAAACTTCATGATATGATCGGCCCACTTAACTTTCAGTCTCTCCCTCGCGCGTTTGCCATCTCTGGGAATGCAGTCAGCCACTCTTAATGAGCAGCGCTTATTTTGCCCACGTGCTACATGCCCTGCCCATGTCTGTTTCTTTTCGATTTCGACTAAGATGTCCTTAAGGCCCGTATGTTCTCTGACCCATTCTGCTCTCTTGTCCCTTGAGATTACAGCTATCATTTGCGTTGCTCGCGGGTCGTCCTCAAGTTAAGCTGAACCCTCTTTGTAAGCCTCCAGCTTTCTGCTCCATAGATAAGTACCGGTAAGATACAGCTGTTATATACCTTCCTCTTGAGGGATTGGGGTAAGCTACCATTCATGATTTGCGAATGCTGGCCGAAAGTGCTCCACCCCATTCTTATCCTAGTTACTCCAGTCTCATAGTACGGCTCCGCGGTCACTACTTGTGCTAAGCAGACGTATTCCTTTATAGCTTCCAGTGCCTCGCTACCTATTGCGAAGCGCTGTTCTCTTCCGAGACTGTTGCACATTAGTTTTCTGAAAATAATTTTCAGACCTACCGTTCTCCTCTGCTTGCCCAATTCAGTAATCATGAGTTGCAATTCGTCCCCTGAGTTACTCGTCAATGAAATTTCACATCCGAATGGCAGGTACTAAGGTACTCTCCATTACCCGTATCCCTAACTCTTCCCAATCTAGGGCCCTGAAAACCTCCTGTAAGCACGCGGTGAATAACATTGCGGAGACCGTGTCTCCCTGCTTTGCACCAAGAAAAAACAGCGCTAAAACTACGAGGACAGAGAAGGAATGACACACGTTTCACACGACACTGCAACTTCTAGTAGATGGTGAGAGGATGCTAAGATCAATGGATGAATATGTTCTGTTGGCGAGGCTCAAGAACGTGGGTTGTTTCGTGTTTAGTAGATATGAGAAAAAGCGTTCAAGGAGGCGGCCTCACGCGTCGGGGCGAGAGAGGCCCCACAGGCTGCCGTGACCATTAAAATCGCCAAGAAGAAAGTAAGGCTCCGGCAACTCGCCTAGAAACGATTAAAAGGCGTGGTGTAGCTCGTAATGGGGGGGGGGGGGAAGGGGGTATGTATACTGAGCAAATAGTTATGAGTTTGTTTGCATGAATAGCTCGAACGACCACTGCCTCCAGTGCCGTTTGGAGTGGAAGGTGCTGGCATGCTACATTTTTCTCGGGTATGATGGCTACGCCGCCAGATGATGCGGCAGAATCCTGGCGGTCTTTCCGAAAAACGGCATACTGACGGAGGAAGTTTGTCTTTGTCATTTAGATGCGCCTCCTTTACACACAGCATCCTTGGACACAGCTTACTAAGGAGTTCTTGTATATCGTCCAGGTCGTGTAAGACTCCCCTAATGTTCCATTGCAATGTTTGTCCATGTTGAAAGTGTGCGTGTGCTGTGTGTCGGAAACGGAGGAAGCTGACGTATTTTACAGAGCCTTTGTCAGGCCCTATAATTGGTTTTTTTTTTTTTTTGGAGTGGTCGAGGCATTCCTGCCGGTCCTTAGGCACAGCCTGCGCCGGTGGACAAGAAGTATTCTTCGCCTCTGCCGAGGCGCCAGACAGTCGTTCTGTCAAGCGGTGTTCTCGCCAAATGCCACAAGCTTTGCTAACTTTTCGTACTGTGACTTGTCCTTCACTTCAAACAGTCGAACTCTACTTGCCATCTTAAGGGCTTTGAAACCACTTCTGATTGTTTCAATCAGGCATCTAGACACGAGGAATGGTGAGATATTTGTCACTTTCTTCTCTGCGCGCTCTGAATGAATGGCATGGTGCTTTCGACAGGCTTCTTTTTTGTTCTACAAGAAGAAGCTGGTTTCATCAGCGCGCCCTCTTTTGCCAAGAGGCCGATCAGAGAGGGGTGGAAATCAGTTCAAGCCTATGAAAAATTAAATGATTTCGGTAGCGACACCAACCGCCCACCATCGAGCCCAACAAGGGGATCATACAATACCCGCAGGAATTGGAGACGCCAGCTGTATGTAGGTACTATAACCCGATATAGCATACCCAAGGTTGGATACTGTACACCAGGTTAAACCTTGCCGCCAGGACAAACGGAAGTAAATTGAAGGGAGGAGAAGACAGAAAAGATGAAAAGTGAGAGACGAAGACGAAGATGTGAGGGATGAGAGAGATAGGAAAATGCGACTGGCGATTTCTCATGGGTGGGTCAAGCCCAGGGGTGCCGTCTACGTGAAGCCGGGGCCAAAAGGCTGTGTTGCCTCTGCCGGGGGACCTTAAAGATCGAATCACCTGGCGTCGGCTCAACTCCCACGATCCCATTTTCCCTGGACACGGCAAAGCCACACAAGACGAGGCGTGAGAGGGGGTCGAAACACCGTTGGCTCGGGCCCGTGGTGACGCCTCTCACCAAACGCCTGATTGCGCAGACGCCCCTACGGCGCACCAAAACTGGAGATAAATTTCACATGCACGCCGTGCACAATTCTTTATTTTGTTCGAAGGTTCTTACGAATTTAAAACTACGCGTTCTTTTCAAATATAGCTTTGTAATTTCAGTATTTCTTTTAAATTTATGTACGGAATTCAAGGATTCTTTTAATCTCAATTTTTAGGAATGCACACTTAATAGGCCTCTTTTTTGCAGGTACAACTGATTGCACAGAGCCTGCATATGTGCATCGTTGTCCCTAAAAAAAAAAACGTCTTTACGCACCAAGCACCAAGGCGATTCTCGGCCTCGATCTGAAAAAGGCTTTTGACAGTGTCAAACACGCGGCGATTCTCGACCGTGTCCGATCGCTGGGATTAGGCCAAAGAATGTATAACTTATACGCCATTTCCTCACGGGCAGGCGTGCGAGCGTCGTCGTCGGCAACGCGGAATCAGAGGAATTCGAGACGGGTCCGATGTGTACGCCGCAGGGCTCTGTCGTGTCGCCCATGTTGTTTAATCTAGTCCTTCTTGGGCTTCCGGAAAAACTAGCAACAATAGAGGGACTGCATCACAGCCTCTATGCGGACGACATCACCCTCTGGGTCCCCCGAGGAGGATGTGACGGCAACGTAGAACGAACGCTTCAGATGGGCGTGGACGCGGTCCAGGAGTTCTTGCGAGGCACGGGCCTCGAATGTTCGGCGGCCAAGTCCGAGCTATTGCTCTACAGACCCACGAGCAGGGGCCGCAAAACCGTGCTTCCCGGCGGAGGGAGATCAGACATTAAAGTAGTAACGGCGGACGGCGTTCCCATACCGAGTGTAGAGCATATAAGGATATTGGGACTACACCTGCAGGCCAACGGTCACAACGGTGAGATGGTACGAAGACTTAGACGCTCAGTAGACGACACGATTCGACTACTCCGCCTCATAACGAACAGACGCAGCGGTATGCGGGAAAGTTGCGCGATCCGCCTCGTACAGGCGTACGCGATCAGTCGCATAACGTTCGTAGCCCCTTATCTAAAGTGGCTGGCGTCTGAACGAAACAAGATCGACTGCATGATACGCAAAGCGTTCAAGAGGGCGGTCGGCATCCCTGTCAATGCGAGCACGGACACGTTCTTCGAGCTGGGCCTGCACAACACCCTGGGCGAACTGATCGAGGCGCACAACATCGCACAATACGAGCGACTGTCCAAGTCCAAGACAGGCAGGCGCATCCTCGAGTCACTCGGCATAACATACCACGCACAGTGCGGAGAGAAGACGATGGTTCCGATCACAGTCCGCGGCCGTCTCACCGTCCCGCCGCTCCCCAAGAACATGCACCCGACGCACCACGTCGGGCGCCGCAACAAAAGAGCGAGCGACCTGCAAAGAATGTATGGCAACAGCGAGGAGGCGGTGTACGTAGACGCCGCGCGATACCCAGAGGGAAGGTGTGCTCACGCGATCGCAGTTGTGAATCACACGGGCAAATGCATCGCGAGCGCCACGGTGCCTACGAAACACATAGAGGCGGCCGAAGAGGCGGCGATCGCTCTAGCACTGGTCGCGGCACCGGAAGCTGCGGTCGTGATCAGCGACACGCCGGCTGCCGTCCGTGGCTTCGCGCGCGGCCGCATCTCGTGGCAGGCGGCCCGCATACTTCAGACTCGCTATGGAAGCAGGGACGGCGGCGACTTTCGAGGAGCGATGGCCCCGACGTCACCGTCCTCGCATTTAAAAACCGAAAATGCGACGGTCTTTCTCCTGTGGACCCCGGCTCACACCAGCGTCCCGCTTGCAGGCAACCAGGCGGCCCATACCGCGGCTCGAGATCTCACTCACCGAGCCGCGGCCGACTCCACCCCAGAGAGAGTAAGAACACAACAGCAACCGGAATGGTCGTGGGGCGATCGCCTGACCACATTCAGCGACATCTTACAACATTACAGACTAAACAGACGCAAATACCCCCCACCACACGACAAATAAACAAAAGACAGGCCGTAACTTGGAGATTACTACAAACAGACACTTACCCCAGCCCGGCGATCCTACGCATCTGTTATCCGAGCTTATACCCGACGGACGCGTGTAAAGCGTGCGGGGAAAGAGCCACACTGCGGCACATGCTTTGGGAATGTGCCGGGAGAGTTAATGTCGCTGCCGCCGCTCACTTCGCGACGCATGTTAGACAGGGACGAACTGCTACCACCGCGCGAGGGCAGGGGCCGACCGCCGCCGCGGCTGTGGTCACTGCTGAGGATCGGCTGCGTCGGCGTCGCCGCCGCTGAGAGGCGGCACTCACCAGCGACAAGCTGACCGACCAACTTTGGGCCGTCCGGCAAGCCGAGGATGCCGCCCGGGTCCAAGGGCTTCAAGCCGTCACCTGACGCCATCATCGACAGAGACCGGGACGGGACAGGGGTTAATCCCCTCTTCCCCCCGCCTCGCCCGAACTTTTAATAAAGTTTATTCACTCACTCACTCACGAGCTCATATTGTCTACCGTGGCGGACAATATGTCATACAGTAGAACACAAGATGTGCGACACAGTACAATCCAACAGCACATCATTCAGAAATATTTGGGCACGAGTTCAGGTATGTAAAGTAAGTCCACATGTACACGTACAAAGTCCCATGCACTGTGTGGCTTGACATCTATGGGAAAACACACAGAAGACACTTATTTACACATAACATAGAAGACACGATCACAACAATATACAATGTTGAACACATAACAAAATTATTCTGACGCATTTTGCATACCGGATAAACTGTGCCTTAATATTTGTACAAAATACTGGCATGCAGCAGCAGTCAATCGTCGTTCCGGAGTCGTAACGACTCTTAGGACATTCCGGAGCACTTTTTTTTCCTATTAGGACACGCTGTCATATTAGTACAAGAGAGTGTCCATGATACACGGTGCTATGGGCAAGATTATTTGTTTCAAAATCACACTAAAGTCGTCGTTCGCTCTTCGCTGTCCTTTTTGAAATTCAGGCAGTAGACCCAGGTGAGTAGCTACCTGCGTCAGGAAAGTAACTCATAAGCAAGACTTTCTACCATTTACATGAACGACAGCAATGACCAAGTAAATACCTGTTCAGAAGTTTCCTCCGTGATCGATGTTCCACGCTTTCTGACGGAGGGTGTCGGCCACAGCGATGCTGCATATTAGAGATGCTGCCACGAGCTTCATCGCCGTCAGTAGCCAATAAAATCTGTCATAAGACCCCATTGTCTCACGAAAAAAGCCTACGAGAAAAATATTTATTTAGAAAGAGAATAGACGTTATACGACGTACACCATGTATAAGTCCCACATAGTAAATTCGATCGCTACTCAATCCTTGGGACTATGTGTAAAGAGCGCCTCAGATAACACTGGTTATAGTGTTTAAGAAATTCCGTATGGGGTACCAAGTTTAGTTCGACCAACTTTCCGTAGTCGCCTTGCCCAAATGGAATATTTCTTTTTGGTACCTTTGCTTAGAAGCCTTTTATTGCGATAGCAATTGTATGGACACTCTCGGCCTATTTTTGCCGTCGGCGTCGCCGTCACCATCATGTCCCGCATACGCATATGCATGTATATGTATTGTCAAAATGCGTCGTGGACATGGGCTAGCGGGGTGCTCAACGAAGATAAAGACGACGGGTGAGCGTGAAGCGCTTACGCGTGGGGTTTCCAGCTATCCTGTTTGGCTGCCGATGCACTGTTGTAAATATCGATTAAACTGTCATCTCGCCTTCGTCACATTTGGTGGAGCTGCTGGGTACGACACGCCTCGCAACGGAACTCCGCAGCGGCCGTCGTTTGAAGGGTCCCTCTACAACAATGGCGGAAGATACGGTGTCTCTATCTACGCCCGGTCTCTCTGCGGATGAAGAAGATTGCGGTGACTGCAGCTGCACCTGCGACAACAACGGTCGTGCTCGAACACCCACGGGATCCTCGCACGTTTAGCGGCTTCGGAGATCCCAATGAAGTGGACGTTGAGGATTGGCTGGCAGAGTACGAACGCGCGGGTGCTCGCAACCGTTGGGGCCCGCCTCCTATGCTGGCCTATCTGATGTTCTACTTCAAGGGAACTTCCAAAGTGTGGCATGAGAACCACGAAACTGAACTCGGGAGTTGGGCGATGTGCAAAGAAAAAATGTTGGACTTTTTTGGGAAGCCCGTCGGACGAAAAATAGCCGCGGACAAATGCTCGCGTCTCGAGCGCAGACTTCCACAGAATCGTACGTCTCGTACATTGAAGATGTGCTAGCATTGTGTCGCAAAGCCAATGCCGGAGGCCAACAAGGTTGGACATATCCTTAAGGGGATCGGGGATGACGCTTTCAACCTCCTAATATGCAAACATTATTCGACAGTGGATACCATTATAAAGGAGTGCCGATGCTTTTGAGCAAGCTAAGAGCCGGCGCATAGACAGCGCGTTTGCCCGGCTTCCGAATACGGCTGCAACGTCGTCTTGTGAAGACCGCGCAAGAACACAACCGCCAGCTCCAGTTTCGTCAGAACAGGTGACTCGAACTGTACGCCGCGAACTTGAAGCCATTGTCCCTGCTCAAGCTCATATTACTGCAGGTGACACGACCCCAATCACTGCTCCCATGGTTTTAGCCATCATTCGTCAGGAGCTCGCCAGCATAGGCATTCACTCTCTGTGCACTGTTACCAGTCCAGACATTGTGGCGTCCGCCCTCGTCCTATCACGAGCAGCGGTTTCGGGCCCGATCTCGCGACCCTGCTGCTTGGAAAACCACCGACAATTGACCAATTTGTTTTCACTGCCATCGTATGGGCCACGTAGCCCGTTACTGCGATACCCGCGGTCCTCGCCACCTCGGCCGTTGTCTGCCCCTTACCAGCGAAAGGACAGCACCCGCTACGCACCTCCCACCCAGTCTTATTTGCCTAACTTCTACAGAAGTTTCGATATCCTACATCAGTTCAATTTGCTGTCATTCAGAAGTGTCCTCACGACCTAATCATTCGCTTGGATTTTCTGTCACGTCATTCTGCGCTCATTGATTGTGCGACTGGTCCTCTTCAGGTTGAGTTGCCGCAGCTTGCTGATTTTCCAGCCAACCTACCTCCACGTTTATGCTCTCGCCATTATGTTCGCTTGCCTCCACAAGCTGCTACATACGTCACTTTGTCGTCTTCACGCGGTGTGCCCGATGGTGACTACCTCGTGACTCCTATTGTTGACCTACTGATGGCCCGAGACGTCACCCTTGCTCAGACTTGTTTCCGCGGCTGATAAGACAGTGACCATTCCCCTTCTCAACGTCAGTCTGTTGACTCAAGTTATTCCGCAAGACATGTTTTGGCCACCATCTCTCCGCTTGACAATTGCAAGGTTGCTGATTTCCACGTCGACGTTACGTCTCCATGTCATGAATGCTCATCTCAATTTGCCTCTCGATGACATTAAAGGCCAACACCGGCGATTTTTCGAGGTCGATGGATCTCAATGAAATTCGCTGGGTACGTTCCTTTGCACGTTTCCGTCATTTATGCCAAATTACAGGCTTGAGACATGCGCAGATTGTTTGCAAATGAATTTTAAAGATTGTCTGCAAACGCCCTCATGGCTTCTCACAATTATTGGCAACATTGCGTCTATGACGTCAGTATTGGAAAGGCGGCGGAAGTGACGCAGCCGAGGGCACCGCTAACTTCGGCGCTTCGGCCGCTACAGCGAGCGTCTGCTGTGCACAAAGCGACAGACAGCGTTGGTTTGGCCGGCGCTTCGCTGGTCGTCCCGGCTGTCAGTTTTCTACTCCGCGCCGGCGTGACCGGCATGCCTTGCACCACTTCCGGTTCGTTCGTAACAACGTCTACGTCATACGTAGACAGTACACTCGGTTGGGTTTCGGTTACGGTGTAGCGCTTTTTTGCTTATTTAAAATTATTCTCCAATTTGCCGAGTATTTCTGCTATCGGGCCCGTAATAGGAGCGTCTCAGGAACATAAAAGCACCATTACTTTGACATGGCCAAAAAATCGCCGGAGTTGGCCTTTAACAAGGTGATAGCTCCCGATCTCACCACAGCGCAAGCTAGCGTCCTTCGTCGTCTGCTAGCATCCTGTCGTGACATCTTAAACTTTAACGACCGCCCTCTGGGCCAAACATCTGTAGTGATTCAGCGGATCAACACTGGTGACGCCAGTCCCATACGCCAGAGTCCCTATCGCGTATCTCAACAGGAACGTCAAGTAATTCAAAGTGAAGTCGACAAAATGCTTACTAAGAACGTCATAGAAGCATCGACCAGCCCTTGGGCCTCCCCGGTCGTGCTCGTCAAAAAGAAGGATGGCAGCTGGCGCTTTTGTGTCGACTATCGCAATTTCAACAAAGTAACTCATGAAAATGTCTACCCTTTGCCTCGAATCGATGACGCCCTTGATTGCCTGCGTGGTGGCTAATACGTTTCATCTACCGACCTTCGGTCCGGCTATTGGCAAATTTGCGTCGACCCCATGGACCACGAAAAAACCGCTTTCGTTACGCCCGATGGTCTCTACCAGCTCAAGGTCATGCCGTTCGGACTATTGTCCTGGTAACTTTCGAAGCATGATGGACTCCCTTCTCTGAGGATATAAGTGGTCTCTCTGCTTATGTTACTTAGACGACGTCATCGTCTATTTACCTACGTTTGACAGCCATCTCACACGTCTGTCGGCCGTTCTGGATGACTTTCGAAGAGCCGCTCTCCAGCTGAATTCTGCAAAATGCCTTTCGGACGGTGCCAAACCACTATACTCGGCCACCTTGTGAGTGCTGCCGGTGTTCAACCGGATCCAGACAAGGTGCGAGCAGTTCAACAATTTCCTGTCCCGTGCTCAGCGAAGGACGTCCGAAGTTTTGTAGGATTATGTTCCTATTTTCGTCGATTCGTCCGCAACTTCACCGACATCGCCCGACCGCTTACTGATCTCTTAAAACAGGACATTCCCTTCACGTGGGGTGTCGAGCAAGCAGATTCCTTTTCTGCCCTTATCCATCTGCTAACTGCGCTACCAATGCTGGCCCATTTCGACCTAGCATCGCATACAGAGCTCCGGACCGATGCCAGTGGCCATGGAATTGGGGCGGCCCTCGGCCAACGACAGCACGGCAAGGATCGAGTAATTGCTTACGCCAGTCGTCTTCTTTCGCCCGCCGAACGAAAGTTCGAGCGTGAATGCCTAGCTTTAGTGTGGGCAGTGACCAAGTTCAGGCCGTACCTCTATGGCCGTAGTCACAGACTATCACGCTCTCTGCTGGCTCTCATCGCTAAAAGACCCATTTGGATGTCTCGGTCGCTGGGCCCTACATCTGCAGGAATACTCGTCCATGATCCACTACAATTGTCGGGACGACTGCACACAGACGCAGATTGTCACGTCATCCAGTTGAACCGTCCGACGTCACTGACCTTGAGCCACACCCCTGCGTGCTCTTCGTCCGCGCTTTGGTTGATATCTCCACCGAACAACGACGGGACCCATCGTTACTTTCCATCATCGACCGTCTAACCTCCGCTTCACCGGACCCTTCCGTTCGCTTGTTCGAGTCGCACGACAACACTCTGTACCGTCGCAGCTTCAAAGCCGATGGCCCGGAACTACTTCTTGTGCTACCCCACCATCTACGTACTAGTGTTCTCGAACAACTACATGACGTACAGACAGCCGGTCACCTTGGTGTCTCTCGTACCTGGGATCGCGTGCGACTTCGCTTTTTCTGGCCCGGTCTGTACTTTTCTGTGGTCCACTACGTCGCTGATTGCAACCGCTGCACCGCCGCAATCGCCCCTCTGCGCTACCTTCCGGCCTCCTAAAGCCCGTCGACATACCTGCTGAACCATTCTTTCGTGTTGGCCTTGACCTGCTGGGCCCTTTTACTACGTCCACTTCGAGAAATAAAGCGATTGCAGTCGCCACAGATTACGCCACATGCTTTGCCATCACTCGAGCACTGCCAACAATTTGCTCCACTGACGTCGCTGACTTTCTCATGTAGGAGTCATTTTAGGGGCGAAGCTCCTTAAAGCGGCACCCGTTCGTCCCCGTCGTAGTGCGTAACCAGTCTTAACGCTAGTACCAGATCTTGACCTCCAAGGTGGTGCCGGTGGGAGATTTCTCCTGTGCGTTGTCGAACAATAAAAAATTCGCAGCGTGCGCGTTAACTAAAAGCCGAATTCTTCTGTCTCTCATTCCCCATTAGCAGCTATTGGCATGTTCCAGTAGGAAACGTCAGTAGAAGTCGAAGTGTAAGTGTTAGCTAAAAGCCGACTTCTTCTGTCTCTCATTCCCATTAGCAGCCATTGTTTACCTCCAAGGCAGTGCCTGGTGAGATTTCTCCTGTGCGTGATTAAACAATAAAAATTTTGTTCAAAACGCCGTTGATTGATGAAATAAACCAACGAAAGACGCCAGATGTTTTCTAAAAGCAAAACGAAAAGACGCCAGCTGCTTAACGAAAGACGCCAGATGTTTCTCCTCTCCGCCAGTGTCGGAAGAGTGTCAGGCCTCAATCTCTTCCGCGAGAACCCTTAAAATGAGAGAGAGAGAGAGCGAGCGACTGAGAAAATATATATCAAGGTCAGCAGTGACGATAAATTCGCTCGCGCATTTTCATCGCTTACGTGGCGCGTCAGGGCTCGCAAAATGACACTCTTTACTATGCACCATATCGTGCCGCGTTTCGGTGCTCGTATTTACTCTGCGGAACAGTGAGAACTGTTCTCTTAGCTCTGTAAACACAACGGAACATGCGCAAACTACAAGAGGGTTCGGGGACTTTCGTTCATACAGACTCGCGCCTGAGCGCGAACTCTCATTGCATTTGCAGCGCAAACGGTACATGATGGACAAAAAATGAATACCGTGAATGAGGTTTCTGCTTCCTTCTCGACTGATTCTCGATTAAATTTCTTGTGGAAGTGTATGACAATCAAAGCACAGGTGAACCATGACTGGCACCCCTGACGAAGTTTCCCCGAATCGTCGCTTACTGCAACCGTCTTCACGCTCGCAGTGCACAACAGCAACAAGCACAAATGCACAAATTACCGAACTTACCACTCACTAATCAACCTCATTTCTCGTCCGCGAACGCTTGAATGCACCATCGTAGAAGCCAACCTCCACGACGTTCCGCATAGGTGGGATAGAAACGGAACCTTATCCCTGGCTCTGGTGCAGTATGTACGGCATTGTGGCACAGAAGAAAACCTCAGCATCGAAAACAAAGAGTTTTGTGCGGATACGGTACACAGAATCACCATGTGAAAACAGCAGCCCCGAACACTTCCACGCATCGCACGAAACCCGCATCCACACTACCGGGGCGACGGTGCTGCCACCTATAGGTCGACCTCGCCGCCAATACAGGGCGTAGTCGCCCGCGCGCGCGCTTATCTCCTGATGGGGGCAGTGCGTTCGTCTTGTGCTTTCACCGGAAAGCTTGTGTTGAAGTTAGAGTGCACGAACGTCACTTCGCTCGCTGCAGCGGCCGCCTTTGCGAAAGGAGCGCGCTGCTCAAACACAAAGAAGTAACAACTGGGACAGTCGTTGGTTCGCGCTCGTCCTGTGTATGCCTGTGCGTTCGTTTCGTGTGCCCTTTCTTGTGTTAGAGCAGCGCGCTTTAAGTGTCGAGCTGTGACAGTTGTTCGCGCTCGTTCTGTGTGTGTTCTTTTCGTGCGTCTTTTGTGCTTGTGCAGTACGCTGCAAGTTTCCAGCTGCTTGCCGTTCTTCGCGTGACATTCTAATTTGTTGCTATCGCATTCATTGCTTCGGCCTTGCGACGAAACTGTGACGTTTACGATGTCCAAACAGTATAAAAAGTTCCGCACTGAATGTACTTGTTAGCTATCGCTTCCAGTGACAACATTAGTCGTGCAGCATGTATTTGTTTTCCTGACCGAAACTATGGTTTTGAATGCTTCCGTGAGACATTAGTGCCACCGAAATAGTTCAGTTATGTAAATCGGCCGTCTTCTCTGTGTGCTGCGCAGGTATCTAGCACTCGTGGACCTGGAGCAGTTCCACGAGCGTAGCCTATTATAGGTGCTATGTCACGGCAGAAGTGAATGATACATTGGTCTTTTCTAGAACAGCTACAGCGCGTGTGATGACATGTTTTTGATAAAGTAGACTTGTGCAGTTATTTTCTAGTATCTGGTTCACGCGCTGGAAAGTTTAATTACTATGAGAGATAGTTCAGTGTCGCAATAGTAGATCAATTGCATGCATATTTTGATTTTTAAAGCTTGCTTTCCATTGTACGAAAACAAAAGCTGCAGCAAGAAAAACGATCCTACTTTGGAATAGGTAGGCCTGATATATTTCGTTTCTGATAATCTTTGGGTTAATCTCCGTTTTTTAGGGTTCTGGTAAGCTATGTCCCTGTTAGTCATTGCACGTGCTGATCTTGGCTTTCGGCGCAAATTATGGACTTTACGTTCGAAATTTTCACTTTTATTACAAGAAACAGGGTAGTTTAGACAGGGAATCAATTAATTTAGGCAATTTGGGGCTCTTAGCAGGTACCAATGTCTAGGCACTCATTTTTTTGATCGATAGCTTTAAATAGGTCTTTTGGCAGGAATTCCGGCGTCGGCGTTGGCGTCGTTGGTTCTGAGCCAAAAATCCACGTTGTTACTGAGTGAAAAATCGAGGAAGATGCGAATAAAATAATTAATAAAAGTCTGTGGTGCGAGTGCGAATGGAAGCCAGGCCTTCTACGTGGCAAGCGAGTGTTCTACCACCGAGGCACGCCATTGCTCGAAAGTGCTTCGAAAAAAAAAAGATGGTTGATCCCTCCGTCATAGAAATCGGAATAACACGAAAGTAAAGCGTGCCCTTACAGAAGTAACTGAATGTTTACTGTATATTGATATAAGAGATTGAACAATGTATATTGATGTCTGGCAGCTATAGCACCGTTTAACGTGGATGCACCCACTTTGGTGATTGGTGGTACATATCCATCCCGACGACTAACGTCCATGTTAAATGATTAAACAAACCCTTGTGGTAGCTGTAGTAGTTAACGGTGAAAGCGTAATCAGAGAACGAGGTGTGATAGCCAGAAAAGCGTCCCATATTGAACACAGAACTTGGTCTCCATCCCGCGGCATGCTAAAATGTGGTTGAAGACCACGGCCGGACTAGAGGGAAACGCAAAGCGCGTCATGCCGCCCCGGTAGCCTTGCCGCGATTGTTCTTGGGGCGAGCGCGTGAGCGGAGAACGCGGTGTTTCAGCCAGAAACTGGCAGGCTCGCGTCCCAGAGCTACTTTTGGTTTGGATTAGCGTGATGCTTTGAGCGAGGCCGACGCTTTTACGACGCTATAAAGTCCCTCACGGCGCTAGGGCTAAGATCGCCACCTCGCGGTGTGTTAAGGCATTGACAAAATTGAACTTCTATTGAAAACGCGCCGAATGGGACGGACGTGTAACGCGTTGCAGGTGCTAATCGCGGAGGCCAGAGTAATGACGAATTACTTTATTTACCGCTCCCAGAGGGCAACACCACCCCGCCGACCGGGAGAGTAGTAGCAGATGGTAGATATAAAAGGCGCGTTTGTAAATTCGCTAGAGTCTGTGGCCGTGGCTGAGTGGATAGCGTGCCCGGCATCTGTTGTTGCGGTCCGAGCCGTCGTGGGTTCGATGCCCACTGTCGGAACATTTTTTCTTTGCCATCTGATCGTGTAAATTTTTTCGGCGTCATTTCCGTGACGGAAATACGTCACTGAAATCTTGTTGGACACCGGCATAAAACACTTTCGTATTAAAAAAACACTATATAAATGTCATATAATGGGACGAGTCTCCTTAACGCATGTAATATCGCGTGGCAGAAGTGTAGAATCGCGCCAGGCGTCAAAACATATGAATGGCGCACCGAGCTGATGTTTTAAAGGCCCACCCATTACAAAGTGCTCTGTCATATGTAATTATCATCATCAGCAATAGCATCAACAAAGTGAGCAGCTGCGGAGGCGGGCCCTTCGCTGATACGCAAAAGGAAGAATTATGTCGTAGTGGGCACTTCGCAACTGTACCTGTATTAGGCCTTTTTAGGATAGTTTGATACTACCAATGTTACGCGCGCAGAGGATCGTTTCCTTGCGGTATGGCTGAGACATCCGCCGAGAACCAAAGGAGATGCGCACGGGTATCGATTACACTATGGCGTTCCGCTCTTGAAGGCGAAGCTCAAGCGTCCTACAAGTTTTTGTAATGTCCTCCAACACTGAAATCGAGCGCGCGTCCTCAACACAGCTTATGAAGGCGCAGCATGACATGCGACATAAAAATGTCTATAGAGTTGTCCGACTGCATTATTTGGCTATCTGATCGGGACAACAAAAAGTCACCGGCCAAGTGCTCTGTATTAACGAGCGAAGCTGGTAATTGTTGGGGTTTAACGTCTAAAAATCAAGATATGATTATGAAGGACGCCGTAGTGGAGGGATCGAGAAATTTTGACTACCTGGGGTTCTTTAACGTGCACCTAATTCTAAGCACATGGGCGTCAAACATTTTCGCCTCCATCCAAAATGCGGCCGCCGCAGAAGAGATTCGATCCCGCGACCTTGGAGTAACCAGTCGAGCACCACAACCACTAGAGGAACCAGCCAAGCTGATACGTGCGGCACCGGTGTTTATCACTGGGTTATCCGCGATGGTTATTTAAAGTCTTTCTCAGTTATTGGTTACATCTGTCTAGAAATCTAATTGGTGTTTGCCGGCCGTGTGTTCCCTTCATTTTTAGTACCCAGCGATGCGTAGTGGGATTTGTCCAATTTCGGTGGCCCATATGTGCTAGGAGTTTTTGCGTACATAGGTCAGACGAATTTTGCTTTCGCCTAGCCACATACAGCGTCGCTGTGGAAAAAAAAAGCGAATTACATATGCGGCGTAACTGCCTGCCGGTGGATTACACAGCACTGTTTCTAATGAACGAACGAATAAACTAACGGATTACTGTCAGTCTGACAAGGGAGCTGCTGCTATTACACAAAGCATGTGTTGAATATACATATTAATAGCTGCAATGCGGTATGATTAGTTGAGCAGCGTAAGTGAAGCACCGCTGCGCCGTTCTACTTCTAGTTCAGGTAATATAATGAAAGTGGGAGTAGTAGGTTACACGATAAGTGGCGCGCAGGCTTCACCGCATCAATCGTATTGCTTATCGCCTTTTTCGTGAATATTTGCGTCGCACATTTACATAAGTAAGACTAATCGACGCTGCTGAATAAGTTTATGATTTAGGCTTGAAGAAATGTTTGGGACTCGTTCGACTTGTTTTAGATCGTCATGCGCTTCACTTGGTCTTTTAGTCACTATTGCTTTATGTACTATAAGCGAAGGTGCTAGCAGAATTAGCGCGAAAACTGCACGGACTCAAGCAGAAAATGCGGCAAACTGAGAGGGGCGCTCGTTCTCGTCCGTCGGGTTTTCTTCTCATCCCCGTGTAATTTTGCGCTAATTAGGATAGTAAGTATGTTGAACAGACTAGCGGAACACGATGTTATTCTGAGGTAATGGTACGCCATCACTCTTTTGAAACGCCGTCTCCCGTATTAGGGCGCCTATTTCAGGAATGCTTACCTATAAGAGCAGGCCCGCTCAAAGCCACCGGTGTACTAAAGATTCCCGAAAGGCCGGAGACGAAGCCTAGGCTTTCCACTCCCAGGTATTCACCCACCAGCACGGCTTTGATGCAGAGCAGGTATCCATCGCATACGCCAATGGCTGCCGTAAGTAGAGAAAGAGTGACGTAATCTTGCACGAACGACGTAAGGAGCAGGCAGGCCGCGACTATCAGGAGGTTGGCGGATGTAAAGGCACACCTGCTGAGTGGCATCTTGTCGGACAACCACGGAACTACTAGGCGACCCGACAACTGGCCTACGGCGTTGAATGTCTGCAGCTGATTGCACTGCTTCAGAGTGCCGACCTTCTTGTCAACTCCGTACTCCACGATGATAGTTTCGTGCATATGGACCACAAAGTTCATCATCACGAAACACGCCAGAAGTATGTATAGCGTCCTCGAACGTAGGAGTGTGCCACAGTGCGCGAGAAAGTTCGGTGCCCTAACCATCAGTGGTTTGTCGGGATGGTTGTGCTCGTCACGATGCGCAGCCTCTCTGTGTCCCTGTGAGGAATTCACCTGAGCGAGTGCTTGTGACTTGTCTTTAGTTTCACTTGGCTGCGTGACTGGTGGAAGCTGGTTACGCTTAGCAGCGGTGTTATCGCTAAGCTCCATCATCGAGGGCTGCTTTATACTGCCTAATGAGTCTGTCTCCTCTCCTGCGCACTCTGTGCGAGATATCGTATTCAGTGCCGGCACCAGTGAGAGCGAAGCAGCTTTCACGGTCTGAAGTGACGCTCCGGTTCGATCTGGTATTGTCGACTCTGGCGCTTTTCGCCGTCGACAGCAAGCTGGCAGAGCCAACGGTTCCGGATTCTTAAGTATCATCAGAAAGGCTATTGCATTGGCAGCGATGCCACCGGCCAAGAGCAGCGATCCTTTGCAGCCGTAATTTTCGGCGAGGTAATTTATTAGAGATGGACCCACGATGCCTGAAAGGGCCACGCCTGCGTACTTAAAGGCGGTTGCAGTAGCGCGGTATCTATCGAAGTACGTGAGTGTATAAAGTGAGAGAGAGGTTATCAGCATTCCTGATCCGGCACCTGAAAAAGATAGCAAAACAATAATAACGGTTAATTTGATCCGCATGCACTGTGCCTGTAATTTGGTAAATGCATGAATAAACCTCGTTATTATAGCTTCATCTTTTTCAAGTGTAGCACTGAATCTTTAGTGCCAATATTGGAATGGGCATACCTCATTATGCAAAAATGATTTGATACCAATTGAAAAAGTGTGGATGAAATATAAAAATAAGTTTTAGGTAAAGCCAGTAGCAACACAACGTTTGTTTGTTGAGATCTTGTTGCTGCTCTCGCAGCCGCAAGGAAAGGTGTACAAACAGGAGCATGAGCGATTCACGCGCACAACGTGTAAATGATGGGTACAGTAGAAAGTTAGCAACGCAAATTAGACTGAAGCACGGAGTGTTCTGTTGCATTTTTGCAGAGTTATGAATCAGCTTTACAATGAAAAGTACGCCTATCTTGCTAGCGGAAGTACTTCTTCAAATTTTTAAAGAATACTGTTGCGATTTCTTCGAATTTCTTAATAAAAATTAAGCTTGTGCGAATAGTACAACTTATATTCGAAGCAAATTCGAAGCGAATAGTGATTTGGTCCAACAATTACGAATCGAATTCAAATAGTACATATCATATATTAGAAAAAAAGTGAGCATATTTGTCATGACCCAACTAACCTGCACGATATTTTTATTTTTTTTTCAGGCATGTGCAAATGTCATTCTTCTTGGTTTAAGGGAATTGGAAGCAACTTAGGATAGTAGCAGGACTTGACTTTCTGTAGAATGCTAGTGATAACCTGTAAAATATGTTACCTTTCAAAATTTGCTATACCTAGTGCATATAAGCCGGTATAACAAGCTTTTAAACTTAAAAAATGATGAATGGATGTGAGCGTAATATTAACATTGAAGTGGGGCTTCGCGGCAGTGCGTATTTCCCATGAAAAGGTGTTTTCTCGGTATAGCACTTCTTTTCTGCAGTGAAACAACCTTTGCAGGAGGGGAGGGGGGGGGGGGTTAGTGGTTACATGCGGACTAATATACACCTATTCGTTCATTTCGAGTAACTCGAAATTTCCAATAACCTAAATTCGAATCCACGCGAATTCCAATACTGTAACATTCGCTCGAATATTCGAAGTTCTCGAATATTCGCACAAGCCTAATAATAATGAATATTTGTGGCGTATTTTTTCTAAAAGAGTCAAGTTAACTTTAAGTGAAACTGAGAAAAACGCAGTTGTTTGGTACTGACAAATACGGTCGGGCCTATTCCAGCAATTTTTTGCCAATGTGCTCCAAAATACTTCAAATCTGTATTGCGGCTAAAATTTATATAGCCCACTATCGTCGGTATTCAGCAGTAAAATTTAGATTTGGCTCTTATAGAGCGGAAAAATTTAGTTGGGCTTGAATTGGCTGCGCAAAAGTAGTCTTAATTGCAGCGGATGAACGACGTAGCAATATTTTGCGACAAAATAAACATCATCCTGTGCTTTCGTCGGGCTCATTTGATGACTAGGCTTGAAGAGCAAGTGACCCTTCCTGGCAAAGGGCGCACTGCTCTGGACTGCAGGCAGCGTTTTCTTGTTCCTGACATCTATTGAAGGCCTCCAAAATCATTCAACTCTTCTCCTTCTTAGCTTCTTCTTTGCTGCTTTTCTGGTCTTCTTCTTCAAGGAATACATCGGGGCGCATGACTTCATTACTGATGTCTTCCATTTCGAATATAGCGTCCTGGAGTGACAGAAGGGCATGCTACTTTAACTAAAAAAAAATGCCCCCACCTCCCCGAAGGGAATCGTGAGCAAATGCGAATGCATTTCTTGCGCCGAGAGTACATGGCGTAGTAATTTTAATGGCGTAAAGCTCGACTCATCGACGCGCTCAAGTGTCTCCCTTTTGGGCGCCTCTTTCCACGAACGCTTCCTACGTGCGTTCGTAATCACCTCAGGGATGTTGCCACCGCCTTCAATGCAGCGCAAACGCGTTTAGAACGCGCTGTTTTCAGGCTGTGCCAAGGCAGCACAAACGCTACAAACGCGTTTCAAACACACTGCATTGAGGCGGTGGCGCAGGGAGGAGAGAGAGCGAACGGCGAGAGAAGGAGCGGCGAAGCACTGCACCTACCCTCTCCTACACTCTCTCCACACACGCCAGAGCGCGCTCCTCCGCTCCACTCACTCTCCGCTACTCCGGTTGCTAGGGGCGAGGATAAGTGCGCGCGCCCGCAGCTGTTGCTATGGGAGAGGGAGTGAGAGCGGAGAGGCGCGCGGACAACGCCGGATGCCTTACATAGCCCGACTAAGAAATGCATTCGCATTTAAAATTCGAAAAGAAGCAATAACAGACAAGCAGGAGTAGGAAAGTCGGCATCGTACTCTTTTTATTTGAGTTATGCCCTACACTACCATGTT
The DNA here is from genome assembly GCF_013339695.2 of Rhipicephalus sanguineus. NCBI lineage: Eukaryota > Metazoa > Arthropoda > Arachnida > Ixodida > Ixodidae > Rhipicephalus > Rhipicephalus sanguineus. The sequence goes on from NC_051179.1 coordinate 95,300,682, forward strand.
CTTCAATAATTGCTAACTCGCCCAGGAAAAAGCAATTGTGGAGCGAAAGCACAATAAGAAAGCAGCTAGGTCAAAAATTAAATAGATTGGATGCAGCCGTGTTGGTTGTTTTGGTTTCGATTGTTGACGCACCACTGGTTTAATGGATCTTGCTCAGTTTGATGCAAACAGGTGCAGGATTTGGCTCATTTTCGATAAAAAACCGCTTTTATTTTCAGTCCACGTTACAATAAAGAATTACCCCATTTTGATTACAAGCGTTTTAAATATGAAAGAAACTTAGGCGTGGTTTACGTTCCCATAAAATTTAGCCCCGTTGCGTCTTCTGGATGTGGCTCTTTTAGAAAAAAAAAACGCCCCATTTGCGCGTTGTTGACGATTAAAATTATACGGCAGCGCACGTACTATACGTTGCTAACACGCTGACTGCTTAAATGCGCCCATAAAATAAATGGTAGCTCACAAGACACGTGACACAAGCTATATAGTGCAATATTTTGCCGAACAATAACGTGATTTTCTCTTTCAACAAATCTGTTCAAAGTGCAGGATTAATGTAGGGTAATTGTTCTGCAGGAAGCGGATCTAGCTGCACGTAGAGGTATATGCTTAAGGAAAATTCGGTGAACATACTTGACTAAATCAGATGCATCAGCAATGGCAAAGAAGAACGCCCACCGAGAGAGGGATCAATTATGGAATCTTTCGCCTCAAGACCTCTTTCTCCGCTCCCCTGACTTAAAAACAAGACTTCCGCACCACCTTCCTCGTCACCTTGAGACACTCTGTCATCGACTTCGCCTCAACGCAGCATTCACCAATAGCTACATGTGCCGCCTTGGTTTGACCACAGACCCATACTGTGATAACTGTGGGGCTGTAGAAACAATAGAGAATATCTTCTTAGATTGCCAGGCATACAGAGAAGAAAGAACTTGTTTCCAAAGCAGAATATGCTCAACTTCCTAAGCACCGCTAGATCTCGGGAATATAATTGGACCTGTCGTCTCCTTCTCAGCAACGTAAAACGTTGAAATTACTGTTCAGATTCCTCGATGACATTCACCGAATTGATAAACTGTAATTTAACTTACATCAGCATCATTACGTTGTGACGTGTACATACCACGATCATATTATCTTTTTTTTTTCTTCTCCTTTCCTGCCCTCCTCCTCCTATGGCCTTTCTGTCCACAATCCCCTCCCCTATGCAGAGTAGCATGTAGGCGCCTTTAGGTACGCTGGCAGAATTCTATGTTTTTCATTAAAGAGCTTTCTTTCTTTCTCTCTCTCTCTCTTTGCAGGAACGCGCCATCGTACTTCACGGGGTCCTATCGACCACACATATATATATATAAAGTGTAGCTGAGAAGCATGCTGCTTTCTGCCCACATTGTCATTGAAAATGGACGCTCCGGGCCCGCACTTCTCATCCTATACGAAAGCCCATGCGGCGTGCCGTGGTGGTGCCTCAATGAACTGTACATTTGTGGCAGCTTGACACTTAAAACAAACAGTCGACCACACCACTCATTAAATGATTAATAATACCAAAAAAAAAATCGCCGACGATTACGATACTGCCTAACGCGAATTCTGAGCGCAGGTTCGTGTTGGGGCAAGGCGAGATGTGTTTGAAGTTTTGGCTTTTCGCAAGGTATTGACTATGCCATAAAGCATAATTTTTGTGAAGTGGGGCAGCACCCGCTACGCTATTATTAGTCTTTCTGCGGGTAAGCTACACACCTGTGAGGGATTATGTGCACTTCGTTGATGCTGCATGTGCCTGATGACGATGAAGAATTACGGCTGAGCACTTTGCAGTGGGTGGGAAGCATTGAACCACACACTAGTTGCGCAATTAACATTGTGTGCAGACTGGTTGTCATATTACTCTTCTGCCACGCTATACCACATAGCTTAACGCGATTCCTTGCCCGAGATGACGCCTGTATAGGGTCTTTTCGCAAATGAGTTTCTAGCACCAGCGTGGCCCTGCGGTAGAATATTCGACTTCCACGGTGAGGGCCCGGGATCAAGTCCCATTCGATCGTGGATATTATTTTTTTGTCATTGTATTTTTTCATATCTATCGTTTACTTTCTCATGTCTATGGGTTACGCCACGAACAGCAACGGCGACAGCGACGCCATTCAACGCAGGAACGGGCGCCTAAGAGCTGCGCTCTAAAAACAGGTTAATAAAATAGTTAGCTCAAAGCTTAATTATTAAAATTATTACATTTCGTCACTGATCGATGAACGTAGCAAGGGGGCTTCGAGACGTTCACCGTATCAAACGAGCTAGCGCTACCACCCCCATCATCATCATAACGATGTGTGCTTCATGGAGGCCCTTATCTTCGGGACGCAAAATTTCCTAATCCTGAACCGTCCGTGTGTCCTCAGCCTACTGCTGGAGACAACTCGTCAAAACATCAACTAGAAAAAAATGGGCATGAGGTGAAAGCAAGCCAGATACTCTGATACACTAAGTCTAACTCCCTTCATACGCATGTAAGAAAAGAGGCAAGTGGTTTGTAGTGTGGTGTTTCCTAAATTTGACATGCCGGGAATGAGAAGCTTTACAGAGCTACTCTTTCGTATGTAGTGATTGCCATTGACCACCTATGTCAATATCTTTAAAGTAAGAAATGGCCAAATGATTTTTTTAAGAAGACGTATGCTGTAAAAGCCTCAATTCAATATGGGCTCTCCTGTGCGTATCTTATTTGCGCTGTCTTTGAAATGGGTTTATGAAGTGATATAACACATTTTTAGGTGTTATTTTATATTTGTCCCTGTTATGTATTTGGTGTACTGCCCCCTTACAAAATGCCCCACGAGGGCCCTGTAAGGTACTGATAAATAACTAACGAATTAAATAAATATATAACTGTATATTATCGTTTCTCAGAACCAAGTCATTGCTTATATTCCGAAGGTAATAATGACAGCGCACGGCTCGGTTACCATTCGTTTAGATGCGGGGCTATTACAGCTGGTATTGAAAGCTTGAAGTCCAGAAGCTGCTCATTCGTCGATGATGAAATGTTCAATTTTCAAGTAGCTTCACTTCAAGCAAAGTAAGAAAAATAAAGATTTGATGAAAGTATTTCTTAAATTAGGTGCCTTCCAAGTTGAATCAGTGTTGTGTTAGCGTTCATAACTGCGGCAAGTAAACACAAATACCTTCAAGGTTATAGAAATTACTTTCTTCAACAAATATTCTCACCGTTTATTCCGCCCAGTAGAACCGTCCTCCATATTATATCTGGTGCAAACGACGATAGAATCAGACCGGTAGACGCCAACATTGCACTTATGAGAGTAATGTGGTAGACGGTGAGTTTTTGCTGAAGTATTGACAGCAGAAACCCTGAAAAATATTTTAAAGACATGCGTGAACTGAACTTCCATCATGTCGATAAAGAAAAAGAAGTTAATGTCTCGCAAAATAAGGCGACGTTCCTTGTAAGTTTTATATAATTCCTTGCCGTTGTCTCAAGGTAACAGCCATAATGTTTATTGTTGTCTTCGTGCAACGAGAGAGGTCATAAAGTATAACTTCAGAGTCTCAGTCTTACAGCGCAGAATATGGTGCACAATATTTGCGAGCACGTATGACTATGTCACAAGATAGAACATCCAACAAATTTTCCTTTGCAACCAGGCGCAGATTGCAATTTACGATGAGCTGCAAACTATAACCATTGTGCAATCTCTCCGAAACACGATCGCTGAATTCTGTAATACAAAAGCTATGCGAGCACGGTTTGTTAATCACCGTAGCAATTCACTAAATTGATGTGTAAGATCACATACTGGGTGCCATACGAAGGGGAGCGCATAAATAGTTATGCTGTGGCGGTAGAGAGAGACAGAGACTTATAGAAAGAAAATGACGAGGAAGCAAAATAAATCCGAAAATCCGGTATGCTACATTGCATACGGGAACGGGGTATTGAAAGAAAAAATAGTCGAGGGAGAGGGAGAAGAAAGAGCACAGACACACCATAGCCACCCGTAACAATTGCACTCGGGTTGTCACTACCAAATGACATTATTTCTTGTTACAAAATAGGCGCCCAATCGTAAGCTCATTTAACGAGCGCCGCGTGCAGCTCGCGGACTAAACGAACGTTAATGTGGGCCTCACCAATGCAATTTCCCACAACGATATCGGTGGATTGAGGCCACGCTGCCTGCTCGTGGCTGATGTGGAACTCCTCCATGAAGAGAATATACATGAGACCTGAACTTGAAGACGTGAACAACGTCACGAAGGCACAGCAGGCGGCCACGATGGGAACACTCCAACAGTGGTCCTTCACCAAGGCCGACTTCATGTTCACAAAGAAAGCAGGCGCTTAGCTGCATACGAGCCAACGGACAAACTGCGCTGGAGGAATTATGTTGCTGGCTCCATAGAGACCCTGTTGAATGTGAGCGCATGAGAGGATGAATATCACTAAGGCCACGCAGATGTACGGAATTGTAGGTCTCATTCCAAGCACTTGTCATGGTCGCGCTGCTTCAGCAGCAGCTGGAGAACGCAGTAAAAGTTTTATATTTGTATAGTTGCTGTATGGTTGAAAACACTGGTCTTATAATGCCGTTGCTCTGCTGAAGGTCACCGTATGTATGTATACAGCACATATAGTGCAATGTATGTAGCGTCACAATAAAATTTATTGTAAGTGCATCTGTGAAGCGGAATATTGATACGGAGGCTATCCTACGTTACAGTTGGAACTTTCCGTTGAAGCCTTCTTGTCTGCGACGATGAGCGATATTGAACATTGAGTTCGGAAGACAAATATAAATAATAATGTTATGAAGTAGGTTTCTGTTCCTTGGATGCTTAGGCAACGTAAACGATTACGGGCATTTTGTAAGGACATAGGCTGTTCACGCGTAAGGCAGGCTTTCTTTCATTACATTGTCACAGCTGGGCGTCGGGTATCGTCAGCTCGTCGCTGTACAAATAAAAAAAAAGACTTCAATCATGAGGGACTGACAGAACAACGAAAACAAAAACAGCTTTATAAAAAGTCGCTCGAAGGCTACGAATGATTTACTCCGTTTATTATATTCAGTGTGTCGACGTCAGCAGCATGAGAATATTAAACCCATTTAAAAAAAGACAAGAAGCGAAAAATATTTTCTTTTTCCACCCACAGGACGTACATATCAATACAGGTACATAACCACTTTAGAAAGAGCGCTTGTAACTGACGAGCAAACAGACACATTTGCTTTAATGAAGCGCTGTTTCAAAGAACTGATTTCCATAATTATGCTCGAGGGGTTGAAGAGTAGTAGCACTGGTCGTTTGCGCATTGCTTGAGATTTTTCAACAACGCAACTCCCGTTTGTGCACTTGAACAGCCGTTCATAACAGTTCATAGCTTCGTCTGCTGGTGAATGGACGTTGATTGTTCAACGGTGGTGACGTAATATCAATAAAAGCATGCGCACTCTAATACCTAATCGCTCTGCTATTATGTTCCGGCACAAAATTACTCTACAAGAAGGATACCCCAAATGGTGTCCAAGGGAAAACGTGGGGTTTCCATAGGTATGAATCGCTTGAATATCGCACGATCCTAACCAATTGGAGTGTTTAGTATTTCAAAGAGCTGAGCTAGTTGGTAGGTGGTCATGCTAAAAAGACAGGGCGTGAAAACACAAGAGAGAGATCGACACCACAAACGCCGGCGTTTGTGGTGTCTTGACTTCTCTTTTGTGTCCTATTTGCACGCCCTGTCTTTTTATAACCAATTGGAGCGGCAGATGTTGCATACTATTTGCTTAACGCGTTAGTACCATAAAGCTTGTGAACTAGCATTTCGCTTGCTCGGCAGCTATAAGTAATACGCTTGCTTTACTCTTGCGTACGCTCTCAAACACGCGACGCGTTTCGTTCATATTCACAGTCAGCCACAAAATTATGTGTAACAATTAAGGTATCCTCAAAGGCACTCCCTACAGCGAGGCGTCCGGTCGTTTTAGCAGAACCCCTATTATGAAATGAGGCGCCCGTACCGAACAGCGACAGAGTCCGCCACAGCGACGCATCATTGTTTTTGTTGTTGTTTATGTGAGTGTTCTGTCCGTGCCACTTTGGCGCACGCAACATACGGTTCGGCCGCCGCCGACGCAGCGCTCATCCTGTACTTTTTGCTTTCTTGTGTTTGTCCTAATTCGCGGCTGCCGTTTCAAAACATTCTGTGGGCGTCAGTTGTCTGCCGGTATCACGTGGGCATTCGTTACATATGGTCTGGCCGTTTTACGTTTTCAAAAATTCTTGCCCTTCCATTGTAACGCAATCGTGATAGGCCCCCTCAGTGTAGTGCGTTCAATTCTGAAGCTCTTTATTTCAAATCGGGCATATTCATACATTTTTCTGTGAGCGTAAACCCTTAAACGAACTGAGACCTTTCATGAGAAAACCGTCTCTTGTGTTGCAATTTCACGACCAATACCATTATACAAAATGGTCAATTGCAGTTTTAGAAGCGAAGCGTCGCTTGTGAACATAGGCATGCTACAGAGGTGCTTCACTCGCCAGGGCACTTAGCTACAGGCTGCTCAAGATGTGGATGTGAGCCCATTTCTAATCAAACGCAGAAGTTGGCGCATTGCAGTTCTAGAAGAACACGCGAAATCATGGAGGCATACTTCATGTAAATACACGTAATCACGTGAGGTCGCTTTCTCTAACCCTAAGCGAGGCAGTCCTTAACTTCATTGACAACTGATAGATTATAGCTAACACTACACACGCGGAACCCGAAAGCTTAAAATGACTTGCTTTCCTGTATATCACGTTATCCCGTAGTTCTTTGCTGTCATCGCTGCTTTGTGTATATCTTGGACGTGCGTTGGAGAAAATAAACAGTTGAAAGTTAGCACACTACACGTCCAATTCTCCTTGTCGCTTATCTTTCGTGCCTCTAGCTTAGCGCAGCTGCATTAGAATGTGTCTGCAACTAGGTATGCGACGCCAGGTATGTAAACTTTTGGCTAACCGCGCAATAAGACCACATGAAACTGGATATAAATACCCTATTTTGACAAGCATAGCAAAGAATAGAAATTGAGTAGTTCGGAAAAGAGAGCACTGATGAAAGCGGCTGCAGGGAAGTTAGAGAAGTCAGCGTCAGAGAAGTCAGGCAGTGTCTCGAGAAATGTGTCACATAAAGGAATTAGGAAAGGTCCTTACATTGAGCCAGTGAGCATTGAGCATGAAGTGAAGTGAAGAACGGTAATTTGGAACATTTAATTGTACATTATAGAGAGTTTCGGTTATCGTCTACTCCCACTTAATCATGCGATTCCCAGCAGTCTCGCCAACCAATTTTTGAAAAATACCTTACATCACGGTCTAAATTACGCTACTGTACTCTATACAACTTTTTTTATTACTCTACATTTTACCCTACGTCTAAATATAGCGCAGTGTAAAAATAATAAAATACACACTATACTTCACTGACGACATGCGGACGTGTGGTGGCGCTGAAGTCGGCAGCGACTTCAGCGGCAATTATTTTAAAAGAGAGACTAAGGAACATGAAAGACAGCTGCTGGGAAGAGGAAGCGTTCCGGTATTTTTATGGAAAGATCATCGACTCACAGTTAAAAAAAAATTTCAGTGGCTTAGCTCGGCTATGCCAGGATATACGTAGCGTTAGCAAAGGTTCAGCTGAATATTCTTAGCTTTCCAGATTGTCTAGGATTATTACCCTTCTTCTGTTCATTCTTCGTACGCTGAACCGCTAATTGCCAGGCAACTACTTCGGGATCCGATGAGATAAGCTTCTCGGCTCTTCTGCGCCGTCGAGCAGCATTTGCGCTCTCCTTCTCCATGGCGTTACCCACCTGCAAACGCCAGTCAGAGGCGCTATCAAGCGGCCCCAGCGCAGTGTCCGACGGCGACTGCACAGCGAAGGCGAATAGCTGCGTGCGCGCCGGCGCCACTGTGTCTATGGCTACGACGTCACTCCTCTCGAATGCGGCGCAGACCAGCAGCGGCGAGCCGCGCACGGCGGTGGCGGAGAGCGCGTGAGATGCCAGCTCTGATGACCCAGCTGTGTGACATCACTGATCCTCGCGCATGCGCAGCACGGCTCATGACCCTCCACGCGAAATCGGCTCCGGCTAGACAAGTGTAGGTAAAGCAACAAAAATGAACTAGGAGACTCAAACGCAAACATACGGCTGGCAGTGTAAGCGACACGTAATAAAGGGGGTTAAGCGAAACGTCATACAGGCGGAAAAGATACATTTGATTGCAGCGATGCAAAGAAAACCGGCTCTGTATAACTACCGAAAGGGTAAAGACGAAATAAGCAAGGATACATTCTACAATAATTCAAGCGGAAGCGCTTTGATGTTTGAAGCGAGGTCAGGTTTCCTTACAGCGCGTAGTTATGAATCGAGATTAACTAAAGAAAAGAAATACACATGCGTGGGGAAGGTAAGGAAACGAGAGAGCATGTTTTATTTGAATGTGGAGATATACACTCGTGTGCATGTTAGGGCGCTAGCCTACATGAAGCCTTGGGTTTGAAGGACAACATCGAAAAGCTAAGCAAGTCGGCGATAGAAGTAAGTAAAAGACAACTGGAGGATTGGTGGCGGAAAAGGAGGCAGAAAGCAAAAAAAAAAAAAAGCTGGAAAACTAGGGTAATAATATCTGGGGTTTTATGTCCCAAAACCACGACATTATTATGAGGGACGCCGTAGTGAATGGCCCTCGAAATTTCGGCCATCATGTTTTCTTTAACCTGCACCTAAATCTAAGTACACTGGCCGGAAAACTAAGGTTAATTAGCGATAAGGCGCGGTAAGTAGGCTGTACATTTATAAGCTTTTTCTGTAGGAAGACAACGTTAGTCTCGCTGGAAAATATTGGGTCGTAATAATAATAATAATAATAATAATAATAATAATAATAATAATAATAATAATAATAATAATAATAATAATAATAATAACAACAACAACAAAATCTTGAGCTTCGTGGAGCGCTGGTCACCGCCCCGTTATAAAAGGGGTGCTCTTTCATACATCCATCCATGGCCATCGAAAAAACTCGCATGGTCGCTTACATTCGCCCAATATGACTCGAAGGCGAAAGCCACATGTTTTTTTTCTTCTTCTCAGTCAATTGTACTGATCGCTCCGGCCTCGAAATATTTCTGCCCGCACCTAGCGTGATTTTGCACTGCTTCCGGATCAAAGGCATTGCAAACTTTCTATACTGGTGGAGAGAAGGTTCTGCGGATAATCTGTATACTACAGCCCTACAGATTATCCTGCAGGACATCCCAGCTTGTACCATTCCATGTGGGAATGCCCCAAACCGCCCGGCCTACGTACAATACCCAATCTCTCCAACGCCTCTACTGGGAAGCCGCTCTTTCAATCACGACCCTGAAAGAACAGCGAACACTTACCGGGCCAGCCGGATAGCAGCAGCAAATGAGGCCCTGAACGGAGGGCTCTACCGTCATTCACGGGCAAATGTTATAAAAAGTTTTCCACTACTTCTATTACTATTCTATTACTCACGTGCCTCCGAGATCGGCCCACCTATGAAAAAGTGACGATGTCATGTGATGACGTCATCGTTTGACGGCACATTTAAATGTCACAATGACGTTACTGTGAATTAATGACGACGTGACAAATTCCGGCGATCTGCGACGTCATGAGGTGACGCCGTTATATCATGATTACATTTGGCACGACTCGCGTTGACTCCGACGGTCACCTTTCGTGTTTGATGAGGCATCTAAGGTTTTCGCCTTAATAACTGGAACTGAACACGGTCGAAAATTTTAAAAGTCCCTCCCCGCAACGAGCGAATGGGAGACGACGGAGAGGGAAAGATCCATCTATGAGAAAAAAATTGGCCGCGTATCTGCGTGCTTCGCTGCAAATGTCGTCTAAAGACGATAGAAGAGGCGCTACGTGAGATATGGACGCCATCTGGCAATACGTCGGGAAACATGAGTGCTGTGTTGCGGGCTGGTAGTCCCGGCACAGCAGCAGGCGAAGACCGGCGGTGACCAACGCGACCGGCGGGGACGCCAGCCAGCCCGAACACGCGGTTTGGCGCGAAGCGCTGAAGCAGAAGAAACGTCCGCACTCAACGAGTACTCTCCACACACTCTTATTTACACGTCGCCTGGGTAAAACAGGAATGCCAGAGCGGCGCCCCATGGCATTGGTACAGTGCAATACAAAACCGAAACCGAAACACAACAATGAGCTCGTGCTGAGGGCACAGAGGAAGGAAATTTTCAGCGCAGTCGCATTTCCAGCGCAGCTTAAGAAACTAGGGTCTTTAGAATTACGCATGTATGCATTTTCTATTAAAGGAACACACCACCTAATACTTACCTAGTGATGTTGCGCCTGAGACATGCGTAATGTTTGCTTTTTGATCGACAATGTACGCAAGTATGAACCTAGTCAGCCGTTCAAGATGGCTGGCCCTTGGGAAAGTGGTTAAACTTTGGCCGAGTGGCTGAATCGTGTGACGTGCCGACAAACAGACAGACAGACAGACAGACAGACAGGACAGACAGACAGACAGACAGACAGACAGACAGACAGACAGACAGACAGACAGACAGACAGACCAAAATTTCTCCGTTTAAGTATCCCAAGAAAGACTATCTCTTTAAAGGGACACTAAAGGCAAATAACAATTTATGTCAGAGTGAAAGACCAATGTATGACAACTTCTAAAACGGCAATATTATCAACAGCAGTGCCCTACTTACCGAGAAATTAAGCTAAATGTATCACATGATGAGCGCCACGAGTGGGACATTTTCGAGGTGATCCCGATGACGTATGGAAGTCGGCCTACAATAAATCACTAGTAATCACTCTAGCAGCAGTAAAAAAAGAAGATTCCGAGCATCAAAAGACGTAATAAAATGCTGTTTGTTCGTTTCCGATTGATTCATGGAAAACAAAACCTCCGTGGCGTTGCCATGGGGAACGGCGCGCGTGGTTCAAAGGTTCCGTTTTCGCCGAACTGCGCCTCGCCCGTCTCAGTGGTAGTTTCGGTATCGCGTACTGCCGTGCGTGTTTTGCGCGCTCGTGAAAGTCGCTCTGACAGAAACTTCGACAAAATGCCGCATGCGTGTGATATTGCCGGATGCCCGAATGGTGCACAACGCCAGTGCTGCAGCAATGAAACCGGTGTGTCTTTTCACGGGGTGCCGCGGAATGAACCTTTACGCTCGAAGTGGCTTAGTGTCATGCCATCGCGCCAGTGTGCTCAACAGTGAAAACCTCTGCGTGTGTGCTCGCTGCACTTTCGTACTGAGGATTACGAGACCAACCGCAACTTGGTGAAGGCTTTGAATGTGGCCGTCCGAGCAAGTCTTTGCCGCAGCGCCGTTGTTGCTACTGTGGATCCCGCTACTTCCGCTCGGCTGCTACTAGTGTCGGCGGCCGCGCAGTAAAAGCGGGCAACGTTGGGCATGGCAGCAGTGACGTATGAAAGTCGTATTTTCAGGCGGGAGATTTGAAGCGCGCTAACGCGATGCGGATCACTAAACACGTGATTTTGTTTCAAAATAAGCACTTCCTTGGCACAAAAGCAGCACTACGAGGTTTCTGGACCGCTATTTCAACAATCAACGTCGACTTAATATTTGCCTTTAGTGTCCCTTTAAAACAACAATGCTAGCACAGGGTTGTGTTATGTATTATCCTTCGTCTCTGCCCTATTCTGGTGACATGTGAGTAAAGACAGTTCCAATTTCATTCAAAGAAAGATTTAGTTTTCGGATCACTTTAGGAATGTTACCTTCGGATATGTCGCGCAGATCGTCGACATTTTTTCATTAATCGGTGACGAGTAAAATGTGCAGCTTACTGTAGGTTTTATAAGATAATCGTATTACCAACCTACTACCCCGCGCTGGCCCAAAAATTCCGAAAATACCCTACGGTTGGCAACACTGATTCCCAGTCATTCTTAATTAGATTGACTGCTCCTTCGGTGTATACAGATAGCCTCGAATTCTAAGAAGTGTCCTTTGCGTGTCATCGGTCCCCTTCACTGATTATATGTACAACATTTAGCGTGGCACAACTTTTCTCTCTCAAGCGATTCCGCCTTAAGAAGATATCTTTGATTGATTGACAGTAAATAGATATCAGCCTGTAAAGCGCGTCTCTAGTCTGCTACACCTCGCTCGACTTATTGGAAATGACACAGACGTCGTAAGCGCGTTTTGTAAGTGCGAAATTTCGTATTTGAAGGCTATGGTGATGACTGTGAAAATATGCCTTATGGTTTCAGCCAGACCACACATTCAATACCGCCGTATCGTAAAGGGAAGCTAACCAGAAACCATCGGTTGCTACAAAAAATACCTAAAAGCCTAAATTATCTCAAACTGTTGCTGCATACTAAAAGGGGCCTTGAAACACTTTTTCTGCATGGTCAGAAAATGGTGGTCGAAGATCCTGAGAGCACGCAAACCAAAAACTATAGCGCAGCTCGCGGCCTGCAATATTTAGAATTAATTCTCTAAGTCAGCTAGACATTGCTCCCTCTTCTCTCTACAAATGACGCCATATACCGAAATTACTGCGACATACGCCCAAATTCCACGGCCGTCGGCTCACGTTAGCATCGTGTGCTGCATAGTTACTGTGGTCGCCGCAGGAAGCCACCACGTGCCCGCGCGCACGCTCGCGATCACACTTTGAGTAAGCTGGGCGTTCGAAGTAAAAACGGAGTGCTCAAGGTCACGACGAGCGCCGACGTAGAGACGCATCTTCTTGCCCCCTTGTCATACCACTCCCTGCGTAGCTTTCAGAGCACTTGCTATCACAAAAGCAGAGAGAAAGCGCTTAAAGCGTGCGGCAAATCCCTTTAACTTCGCTCGTACTTGTAAAATTTTTTGCGGCAGTCGATTCACGAGGCTATGAGCTCTTCTAAGGAGGCAATTAGGCGATTACTTCTAAAAATGTTGGAGGGCCCATTTAAAAAAAAGTTAAGACATCTTAGCAGTGGCGCCAAGCCTGAAGGAAGTGCGGTGCTGGGCGGCCTTCCTTGTTTATCTTTATTTTTTCTTTCTGTTTTTTCTCTCTCTGTTTTTGCAATCTCTTTTAGAGCGCTGCTCTTAGGCGTCCGTTCCTGCGTTGAGCGGCGTTGGCGTAACCGATAGACGTGAAAAAATAAAATGAGAAAAAGATATCCAGAGTCAAACAGGATTGGAACCCAGATCCTCTGCGCGGCACTCGAGTATTTTACCACAGAGCCACGCTGTTGCCTCAAACCCATTTGCAAAAAGGCCCTATACAGGCGTCATGTCAGGCAAGGAATCGCGTTAACCTATGTAGTGTAGCGTGGCAGAAGAGTAAAATAACCAGGCGTCACACAATGCTAAATGCGTTGTGTGACGCCTGGTTATCCTTATTATCCTTATCATCCTTGTCATTGTGTGACGCCTGGTTATCGCTTATCCACAGAAAGACGAATAATGGCGCAGTGGGTGCTTCTCTACTTCACAAAATTATAATTGATGGCGTAGTGGACACCTTGCGTGCGTACTTGTAGTAATTGCCACAAGAGAGTTTAGAACGGGCTCTGAAAGGCCGCTCTTCCAGCTTTCGTTGTGATTGTGCTGCGCGTTCCGCGCAGCCCTGGCGTAGCTGTCGGCGTTTCGCTTGGTTCGCCAAGCCTGCAAAGCACTGAGCGGTGTGCGTAGCACTCGAGCGCTGGCAGTTTCTGTGGCAATATGTAACGCATGTTACATTGCTACGACTGCGGAAAGCCAAAACTTCACAAGCAGTTTGCGTTGCCCCAACACGAAACTGCTCTCACAAGTCGCATTAGACATTATCGTAATCGTCGGTGATTTTTTAGTCTCTGTTTATTTCTACTTTTGCTTTCTCTCTCCATCTATTTCTCTCTCGCTCGCTCTTTATATCTTTCTTCCTTTTCTTTTTCTTTCTTTCTTTCTTTCTTTCTTTCTTTCTTTCTTTCTTTCTTTCTTTCTTTCTTTCTTTCTTTCTTTCTTTCTTTCTTTCTTTCTTTCTTTCTTTCTTTCTTTCTTTCTTTCTTTCTCTGTACTGCTCTGCATAAGAAGCCGGACAAATCGGCGTACGTGCTCTGGGAGCGAAGCAGAAGATGAAGAGGGCGAAGAGGAAGAAGAGGATAAAGATGGCGTGTGCCTGTTCATGATGATGATAGCTTTCTGTCGGCGCTGCACGGCATAACGAAAAGATTAGCAGCTCCGCTATAAAAGTGCGGCAAACGAAATTTAAAGGTTCAATGCCTCAAGGCTTCCTGCAACCTGCCACGTGGCATATGCTCTTTTCCTGTATGCTTTCCGCAGTGTGCAACCCGTTTCGCCATGTGCCCTGACGCCGGCAATTCAGCTGCGTTTATTACCGTTTCGGCATGTGTTCAGCTCCTCATGTGTAGGATACAAAAACAGCAACCGTTCATGGTCGCGTCTCAGCCGCGTTGCAGATAGCGTAAAGTAGAACACTAGCAAGGACGGTTATTAAATGCGAAAGCCGATCTAGAACTCAAACGACATTGGATTCATGTCACAGAGCCACAGAGCGCACGAAGGTCACTTCGCTCGCATCAGCGGCCGCGTTTGCGAAAGGAGCGCGCTGTTCAAACAGAAATAAGTAACAACTGTGACAGTTCGCGCTCGTCCTGTGTGTACCTGTTCGTTCGTTTCGTGCGTCTTGCTTTATGTTTGAGCAGTGCGCTTCAAGTGTCGAGCCGTGACACCTGATAGTTCGCGCTCGTCCCGTGTGCGTTCTTTTCGTGCGTCCTTTGGACTCGAGCGACGCGCTGGCAATTTCGAGCTGCTTTCCGTTCTTCGCGTTACATTCCAATTTGTTGCTATCGCGTTCATTGCTTAGCCGTTGCGGGGAAACTGTGACTTTCTTTTTTCTGTAGTAAGATAGATGTAACCGAAGTAGAGGATTTAGGCCATCTTAAAAAAAAAAGGGGAAAGTTTTTTTATTTGTCAAGCCTGGTGGCGCACTTGTCTTCGCCCCGTTATAAAGAGGACGCTCATAGCATACATTCAACCATCCGGCTGCTCGCGTGCTATACACAAACGTGGACGTGGCTGCACCTTCCTTACTTTCATTGTCTGTTGGTTTCATCACACTTTAGGTCGTGATTTCACCAACCGAACGAAGAAGGACGGCGATAACCAATACGACCTTCACACTGCTCGCGATATACTGGAGCATCAACGTAAGACATGACAGCGGTATGCCCCACCGCACAAATCACTTAAAGTAGACGAAGCTCGCAGCCTTAGACAAATTCAGGTTAACACCTACCCACATTTGGAAAGGTTTCATCATATAAAGCCCAATTTATATCCAAACCAATGTCCGTGGTGCGAGTCGCGACCGACGCTGCAGCACGTCACATGGGAATGTCAGAGCAAACCTATGGAGGCACAGTCGCCTCTGATACACATGGTGCTGGGGGAGCCTTGGGAGGCCGTCCTCGCCCGAACTGACCTGAAGACCCAAAGCGGTCTTCTGGATCAAGCTGGGCGAGCAGCGGTGGCCACTGGTGTCCTGGAATGGGGAACCCACCCTTGAAATTTCCCCTCTTTTTATTTTAACACGAAAGTGTTTTATGCCGGGGTCCACCAAGACTTCAGTGACGTATTTCCGTCACGGAAATGACGTCAAAAAAGTTTACAGGATCAGATGGCAAGGAAAAAAAGTTCCGTCAACGGGCATCGAACCCACGGCAGCTCGGTCCGCAACAACAGATGCCGGGCACGCTATCCACTGCGCCACGGTCACAGCCTCCAGAGGCTTTACAAACGCTCCTTTTATATCTACCACTCCACCGGTTGGCGGGGTGATGTTGCCCTCTGGGAGCGGTAAAGTAAAGCAATCCGTCATTACTGCGGCCTCCGCGGTTAGCATCTACAACGCGTTACGCTTCCGTCACCTTCGGCGCGTTTTCAGTAGAAGTTTAATTTTGTCAATGCCTTAACACACCGCGAGGTGGCGATCTTAGCCCAAGCGTCGTAAAAGCGCCGGCCTTGCTCATAGCATCACGTTAATCCAAACCAGAAATAGCTCTGCGACGCGCGCCTGCCTCACCTGGCTGTAACACCGCGTTCCCTGCTCACGCGCCCGCCCCGAGAAAAATCGCGGCCGGGTACCGGTGCGGCACGACGCGCTTTGCGTTTCCCTCTAGTCCGGCCGTAGTGTTCAATCACATTTTAACATGCCGCGAGATGGTGACCAAGTTCTGCGTCCAATATTCGACGCTCTTCTGGCTGTCACACCTCGTTCTCTGATTACGCTTTCACCGTTAACTACTACAGTTACCACAAGGGTTTGTTTAATCATTTAACATGGACGTTAGTCGTCGGGACGGAGATGCACCATCAATCATCAAAGTAGGTGCATCCAATATGCATTGTACAAACACTCTTATATCAATGTACAGTAAAGATTCAGTTACTTCTGTAAGGGCACGCTTTACTTTCGTGTTATTCCGATTCCTATGGCGGAGGGATCAACCATCTTTTTTTATTTATTTTTCTTACTTCTTATCATTTTTAAACGTTGTAGCCTCCTTCTCCATTAGGGTGTGTTTATACATTTCAATTGTTTTGCGATAAACTTTGGTTGTTAGTCAACGCAGTGTCTGTCGTTTCATCCGCTCCAAAGCGCTGTTTTGTTCCCTCCTGAGCAATGACACTGTTTTGTCTTTCTTTCCGCAGTCGCATCGATAGTCCGGTACGAAGACCACTTAGGTCTCTTTAGTCAATCTTCTAAGATCGACTTGGGCTTCTTCCAACACGGCAACATGTATACACCCGTATATTCTGTAAAGGCACTTGCTCGGTGCCCGCTTGCAATTGGTGCCGCCGCTGTGCTGTCGCATCTGGTAGCATACAAAACTATTTCACCACGTAAGAGAAGGGCTTTCTGAGCAGTAAAGGAATATTAAAAGTCACAGTTTCGCCGCAACGGCAAAGCAATGAATCCGATAGCAATAAATTGGAATGTAGCGGAAGAACGGACAGCAGCTCGAAATTGCCAGCGCGTCGCTTGAGCCCAAAGGACGCACGAAAAAAACGCACACAGGACGAGCGCGAACTATCATGCGTCACAGCTCGGCACTTGAAGCGCACTGCTCAAACATAAAGCAGGACGCACGAAACGAACGAACAGGTACACACAGGACGAGCGCATACTGTCACAGTTGTGACCTATTTCTGTTTGCACAGAGCGCTCCTTTCGCAAACGCGGCCGCTGCAGCGAGCGAAGTGACCTTCGTACGCTCTGTGACTTCAGCGCGGACATCGCGGGGAATATCGCCCCCGGCCGCTCCCTTCATTCCTCGAGATAAGCGCACGAAGGCGACCACGCCCTGTGGGGCGAAGAGCAACGGCGTTCGCAGGAGCGTGGCGACGATCTTTAAAGCGCGCCCCACGCGCACTTAGCGCCATCTCGGTGGTGACGAAGAAAGAATGCTGAAGTAAATGGTGTGTATAAATAGCTCGCCGTTAGCAGGCTGAGAGACGGTAATCTCCGTGGCCTAGACGTCTAGCGCGCTGCGAAGCGAGATGTCGCTCGTTCGATTCCGCGCGTCAGAATGTGTTTCTGAATTACTTTCCTTTTTGGCTTTTGTATATATACATATACATATACGGGCCCGAACGGCGACACCGACGGCAAAACCATCCGAGACTGTCGACATAATTGCTATCGCAATAAAATATTGATGTTGTATCTGCCCATCACTTCAGTGCGCATGTTAATGTTCACTCAGTTGAATAGATAGATAGATAGATAGATAGATAGATAGATAGATAGATAGATAGATAGATAGATAGATAGATAGATAGATAGATAGATAGATAGATAGATAGATAGATAGATAGATAGCAATTAAAATCGTGAGCCTACATGACGGTGCGTTTGACTTTGTGGGGGTAATTTTTTGTTGATTCCTCCGCAAGTTCAGCATTCGTGACATAGCATTTTCTAAAAACTGACCTGTATAACGCGTAAATATTTAAAACCCTAGGAGGTATAGTTTACGCGTTTGCATGAATTGTCCCTCTAACCACAAAAGGTAAGGAGAATCGTGAGTTTTAAGCGAAGATGCAAGACATTGTGCGTTAGCATCTGGCGCATATAGTTCAATTTCTCCGCTTCGGCATTGCCTCGATGCATCAAGTACCATTCATAGAAATTTAGGCTCATATTACTGAATGCCCGTAATATATTGTCGCTAGTATTAAATCGAAGGGTCGACAATATTAGACCTCGCAGAGCTGCGTTCTCTCTTTGCGGCACCGGAGAAGCCTATGCAAGATGCGTCTATGTACTGGATCGCGTTTTGGTGATGGGATCGTTGATTACTCGAATAAGAAAAACGAACATTGTAACGAGTTCTGTTGAAGACGAATTGCGTATACGTAGTTAATACGGCGCTTGACAAAGAGTTGTGACGTGCGAACATGTCTCGGAATTTCAATGACATTTATAGGAGCGCTGTTGCAGCGAGCGGTGAATCATGGCAGGAGCCCGCAATTGCAACACTCTGAAATGCTCGCGATATTCGCACTTCTGTCCGTGTTAAATTGCCGCGGCCTAGTACATTCTTTTGATGCGATACCGCCAAGAGATCCCACAATTCGTCACGGCCGGGCGTTGCCGAGCGGTAACAGTTTACTGAGACCACCTGGACCACTTCCACGTATGTATACTTAATTTTGTTTCCTTCGTTAACCACTATTCCTTCGTAACATTGTTTGTGACCCCTGGTAAATGCTCATATTTGACGCATTATCTTCATGAAAAGTGGCCTTGAAGAACAGACGTAGACCATTTGCGCAAATTGATACATGCACAACGAACACCCTTTCAGCGAGCACCGCATGGAGAAAGTATACGATTTTCTGGTTCACTGTTCACTTATTGTCCACTGAACTCTACACTGAATGTCTATGCTCTGTTGACTTACGTACATGCCCTGGAAGTATACTTAAGCAAGTGTCAAGTGTGAGCCAGGCTTTCTTTCATTCCATAGTCACAGCTGCGCAGCAGCTATCACGAACTCTTGGATGCACAAATAAAAATGATCTAAGACATCAGTTTTGAAACGAAAATAAAAGAGCGTAACAAAGGAGATCGAACGTTATGAATCGCTGATTCTGCTCCCTGTATTCATTTCAAGATCAGCAACATGACAAGCGTAGTTAAACCATATCTTGAAAAGAGAGAAAGTAGCTGAAGCATTCAGCATTTACCTTCTGCCACAAAAATATATATATGCATGCACAAATCAGCAAGACCACCTAACGGTGAATTATGCCAAGACGTCATAATCGGGATATTTTGGAGAATGTACCGGTATTCGCGCTACTCCCTATGGTCTTATGCGCTGATCTAAGACGTTACGTCACAGATATGCCACTTCTACATCTACAATATCGTCATATAAGTGCACCGCCACGTTGGGCCAGCTTACTAGGACAACCACCTAGAAACCCGTGTATGTATCCTTGTTTGCATTTAGTTTGTCGGCTATTATTGCGCCATAACTACCTCTGCCGCCCACATTAAAATGAGGTTGTCTCGCAGATATTCCTAGGGCAGGCTTCTCGGTACCCCCTGAGGCTCAGCACATGCGCGGAGCGAGAGGAATATCGCAAGTGCCTCCGGCACGACGTCCCGGTACGTTAATTCTCGTTTCCTCGTTACTGTGGTTAGGTATATTCCCGCAGTAAACGTTAACGCGCGATGACTCTACTGCGTCTCTTGCAGAACGACCCTTTGGAAATGGCCCACCTCGTCACCCACATCACGAGGAAAGTCGCAAACGGCAAGGACACACAGTGCTACGTCGAAGTATATGCTTTTTTCTTTTTCGCTTCGCTGTTCAGACGTCATTCATGCTTTACTATAAATTAGTGCTCGTTTTAAGCTACCAATATTTGGCACATCTTTTTGCAGGGTGGTTCCGCGAACACGAGAATCACTACAATCGTGTGCTAGAGCTCGGAGAGGATCCTGCACTTCGTGGATCCTCCAAATTAGTTCGACGTATATATTGTTATCTTCACTTTTATGTTTTGATCATTACTGCGATCTGTTAGCGATCTGTCTTCTGGATGAAGTACTATGACGGAGTGCATTCTTTTGCAGACAAACCGTCTAGGTTTTCTGAAGCACGTCACCCACGTGTGCAAAACGCTCATATGCCTGAAGAACAGTCAGTTGCGCTCCCTACGAGTATGTATTTCTATATTTGCATCTGTCGTGCTTTGTTATTAACGCGAAAGCCTTAGATGCCTTATCAAACGTGAAAATTGACTGTCGGTGCCGGCAGCCTCAACACGAGTGATGCAAGAAACCATCATATGACGCCATCATGACGCAACAGAGCGCCAAAGTTTGAGACGTCATCATGAGGTCCCTTTGACGTATGATGACATCACACTTCGTGACGTCATGCCATGACGCCATCACACCACACCGTCGCTTTGCACTGCCTCCGTGATCGGTTGGCCAATCACGGAGGCTTTGTGACGTGATTGACGTCGTGACTTGCCAGTCATGTTCATCATACAACTATGGCCTCCTATGACAATTTTGGTATATAGTACCATGTCAAGGAGACGACCACGAGAGCAGCCAGATGGGGACTGCTAGATGATAGATAGAAACGGTCACAGCGCCTTTGAGTCCCTAAGAAGTGCTTCACATCCTCGCTCAAGTCCGACGGCTTCGATGTTTTGCGAAATAGACCTAATGTGTTTGCGCAACCAGCTTATCGCGGAGTTGTCCTTTAGTAGTTACGTTCAGATTTAGATACATGCGTAATCGCCGTGGTAGCTCAGTAGGTAACGTGTTGCGCTTCTAGGATAGAGGACGCGGGCTCAATTCCCCGCCACAGCGGCCGCATTTCGGTGAAGCAAATGTAAGAACACCTATCAGCACAAAACCGCACTTTCCCCCTACAATATGCCTCATATTAATACCAGGGTTTTGCAACTGGAAACACAAGAACTCAATGAATACTTCTGTGTCACGGAACAAAGGTACCTTCAAATATTTTACGAGCTTCCAAATAACAGGCTGTAGATGTACACGAAGGGCATGTTACCAGCTTATTCGCTTTGACTATCAGCATTCTGCCAACGGCTAAGGTGCGGGAGGGCCATAGAAGAACGGAGTGCTGGGCGAGTTGGTAATCGCTGGTGACGATTAACTGCGCAAAAGCACAAGAGATGAGGAAGCGACTCGAGTCCTTCTCCAGAGTCCTGTCCAATTAATTATAACCTTGTTGTTTCGGCTTAGCATTTTGGCCAGTCCCCCTTCAGTAATGAATTACAAATTTCAACAGGAAGAGCAACAACACAACAAGCCACGCGGTTCCTAATGCATTCAGTTAAAACGACTCGAAGGCGAAAGCCGCCTTCTTTTTCTTCTCCTTCTTTTGCATCGTCCGTTTCTCAGTCGATTGTATTGATGCTTTCCCTCCTCCCTTGAAAGCTTTCTGCAACTAACGTGATTTTTCAGTGCCTCGGGGATCAGAGGCATCGCACTTTTCTGCACCTCACATGATGTTTTGCAGCACTGCCTTCGAGAGATCGGCCCACGTTTGACCAAGTGACTATGTCGAGTGATGGCGTCATCGCATAGTGATTCTATTTTCCTTTTTGATGACGCATCTAAGACTTTCGAATTAAAAAAACAGCATTGGTGTTTGAAATTTGTTAACTCCGTAAATGCCTAACCAGCTGAGACATAGGCTGTCATCTCAATATATCAAATTAAACGCGCAATGCTTTGTCATCGCGCTTTTATGGGCGAAAATAATTTACAACAGAACCGATGCTATGCCCAAAATTGCAATATAGACGACAAATAGGGGAGACTGACAGTTTATATTGTGGATTTTCTGCAGCTTCCTCTTTTGTAAACAAGCTTAGATTCTAGTTTTTTAAAATATTTGTATGGCAAGCAACTGTTGCGCTTAAGTGAGGCTGGCATGAAAAAACCATACCTACAGTAAACTGTCGAAGATCGAAGGAAGGCTCTCATCCGGGTCACATCTAGATATCCTGTATTCTCTACAATGCTAACTTTCTTTTTTTGTGGACTTCACATTCATCAGGTATTTCGCATCTTATGTTTTATCTGTTTTGCGTAAAACGCTGTTTAATTTGCAAGAATATTTCTTGTTCTAAAGAACGTGTTGACGTAGCAAACCTGGTCTGTTTTTTTGCAGAGATAAAGAGCAGGCAAGTTGAAACAACTATTGTGAAACAATAACGAAATTAGTGAAACAATAATCGCATCCCATCACGCACATATATTATTCCGGCAGTGCGATTACATTTTTTTAAGTGCGAATGCACTTTATAAGCGACCCTGAATCCGCCGTCCCATAGCAACGGCGCGAGGAGCGGAGAGGAGCGTCTGTAGCAACGGCACAGCGACGTCACGCCCCACGTGACTGCGCGCGCTCCGCCCTCCGCTCCGTGGCTGCGCGCGCCCCGCGCATTGCCTGTGGTGATGAAGGCCGGCGGCGAGACGCCGAACGAAAGCGTGCGAAGCGAGCCGAGCACCCCGAAGCCGATCTGGCGCGGGGACGCGCGATGCGTGAGCGAGCGCGGGCCCTCGAATTCGATCGGCCGGACGCGCGCTTCAAGCGAGACTTCCTGGACCGCAGCTTCGGATATAGCTGCACGGTGTGCCATCGACTGTGGTTCGACAACAACCTGAGCCCCATCTCGGGCGTGCGCAACGCCGCCAACAAGTTGAACGCGTTGCGGGTTCTTTGGAACGAGTTCGGAAGACAGATCATCATCATCAGTAAAAGTGATTTGCACTTAAAAACGGCCAGACCTCCGTGGGTCGGCTGGCGCGTGCTCTCTCGCTGCCGTCTCCTTCGCTCGGCTCTGCAGTTTAGTCGCGCGCGCCCCCTCATAGCATCACCCCGTGCTTCGCACTTCCTCATACTCCCCTTCGGGGAAATGCGGGTTTTTTTTTTCCTCTTCATGATCTATAGTTATGTACCGTTAATGCTCTGCTATTGTATTATGTATAGGCTTTCGAAATTGCGTTGCATACTCGGCTTAATGCGTCTCCTGAGCGTGAGAGACGGTAGTCATTAGCCACCAAGGTCAGATAAATTTGACTTCCGCGGAGACGTTAACGTCACGCAGCAAGGAACAGTCAGCCAACGAGGATTATGCTGAGAATGCCTTGCTGCGTAGAGTGGACTTCACGTGCATTGCTTCCTGCTTACAAAGCTCGACTACGCATGTCCAGATAAGGTCCGTAGAAGGAACATATGTATGTTTCTTTACGCATGTCAACCACGGCCAATACCCACTTATAATGAGTGGTCATAATATTGGCTACTCTACAATGACGTATCGCATTAGCACGTGAGTTGCGTGTCCGCCTTTATCCGAGAAAGTTTTACTACATGCGGCTTTACTTCTCGGCTCGTCTGATCTTTTGTGACCATAGGACTCAGATGGTATAACGTATATCTGTAAACATTTCTTCACACCATTAAATTAGAGTCACACGTTTTATCGAAAGAGGGACGAACAACGATAACTAATGACAATTATGCAAGGCATAAGTAAATCGTCCCTCAGCAGTGTAAAATTTTCTAACTCATGTTCTTTCACATTAAAAGTCATTTTCTTTCGTTTTTATGTCGCATCGTTTCTTTCTTTTAATGTGTTTTTTTTACATTCTCTATATCACAACGAACCGTTGGTGATCGTTAAATAGAGTCACGGCGCCAATGAAGACACCGAATACTGATGCTGCCGTTAAGACAATACTGAGTGGACGTACGGCTGGACGTAATCTGAAAATGGTGGCAAGAAAAGCAGACAGCGACATCCACACTGACGAGCACAAATGGCATTTAAATATTTATTTTTGAAAACGGCTTCACAGGTTCACCAAATAAATGGCATCCAGTGAACATTCGTGCTCGGAATTCATTCTCCCGAGTTTCATTAGGCTTGTTGAGCCCTACGAGAAGTGTAACTGTCAAATTTTATTTTTATTTAGATAAACAGGAGCACGAGCAACTCGGTAACCATTGCAGTTGACTGTCCCAACGCAGTAACATTATGTCCATCACAAAATAGCGCAGCAAAATGTGAGCTCACCGATCGACATAATATTCACCGCGGTGTTCCCCAAGGGGGAGTTGTAAGCCGATTCTGTTCGGCGTGACGACAATTGGACTAGCAGCAGAACTTCCCAGCATGGTAAAGGTCAGCACATATGCGGATGATATATGCATATGGGCATCCCGAGCTACTCGTCCGCAATCGCGTGCTCGACAACAACGTCAAATGGCTACGACGTCAGGGTCTCATTCTTTCAGTTTACAAATGCCCAGTGCTTGCATTTACGCGCAAACATATGTCAACATACCCGATATTTGCTAATAGAACAGCGATACCTGCTGTAACGCACCACAAGTTCCTTGGGGTTATTATAGCCAGGGATCTATCGTGGTCGAGACAGGTCGTAGCCCTTAAGTCAAAATTGAAGAGCTTTGTTCTCGTTCTTCGGACTGGCAGGAACAAGCTGTGGCCCGTCAGAAGCGTCACTTTTTCAGTTGTATAATGCTCTATTCGTAGGATACATACGATACAGCATGCCGGCGCTCTCAAACATGAGACCTAGCTGTGTGAACACGCTAGATAGCATTCAAGCTCAAGGATTGCGTACATGCTTGGGGCTACCACGCTGCACGCCAGCGAATGGAACTATCGCGGAAGCTCGGGCTTGTCCCATCGTTGTATACATGCTCTGCGAGCCACTTCAAGTCTATCTTCGCTTGTTGTCTCGACACAGGCAGCATCCCCTGTCAGTGCTCTCCGCCAGCCACCCATACTGCAGTTTTTCAAAAGCAATATCACGGCATGAGAATATTTTGCCATTAAGGTTTGCTCCCCCCGAGTGTTCCTGGAACACCTCTTCTGGACCAAAAATAACCTTTCTGTCAATGGGATCTCAACCCACAACCATGGAATAATGCGTCCGATGCTCTACCAAAAAAGCTACGGCGGAAGGCGCTTCTCAGACGCGTTATTCGACGGTTGTGGGTTCAGATCCCGCCGACGTAAAGGGTGATTTTTCATATCAGTTTACATTGTTATTACTACACTAAAGCTAAAGACAGCATTTGATGGCCTCAATGGTTTCGCTGGCGTAATTGTTTGTCGGATTCATTTAGTTGTGTCTAACTAAGCGCACTAAGTAATGCGTGCACTAACTGCTCGTGGCGGCGTATCTAAATAATGTAGAGAAAGCGACAAGGCGAGTTGTTAGCGACGTAAAAGCAAAAGAACGCCACTGCTCTTTGCTGTGTTAACTTCTCCAATCGTTGGTGTTTTGAGTAGAATAAAAGGGGGTGAATGTTGTGCCAAAGCGCCGCATTTGACGGAACTAACCAGTACGTAAAGAGCGAGTCAGACGGGACAAACGCTACTAGGAAGTGCGTACATTTAATGGAAGGTTTTCCAATAAATGTTCACAGCTGTTAGTAGCACTTTTCCCCTCTGACTCGCTTTTTTGTGTTCTCTATTGCGCTTCACTGTACCAAGTATGCGTCACCCAGTGGCCCAAATTCTACTGTTTCAAAACCATTCAAATGTAGAGTTTGTGGCTGACTCTGTTGCTCTTTATGGATTATCAATTCTAGCAACTATGCACTTCCAAGTACTACTCGGCACAGTTAGCAAAGTAGGCATGAGGGGTTTAAGGGCAGAAGCCCAGCGGCACTCTCACTTATGCGTTGTACAACGCAAAAGGCGTACCTAAATCGTTATACAAATTTACCAGCTAAAATAATAGTTTTATGCATGAAGCAGAACCATGATATGTTAATCGTAGCATATATACTCACCCATAGAGTATATGATATGAAGCATGAAACATAAAAGCAATATATTTTTGACTGAAGGAAGGCGGAAAATGTTTTGAACTTTTCGGACCAATGCGAACGTGCTTTAGAGCACGGACAAGCCGCAACTTTAAGCTCGCTATCTTTTCCTGCCCTTTTATAGCTGTCAGGGAGAACAGCGACAACGTCCCTGGTTTCATAAATTTCATGCATACTTTCATACAGTCCATGCTGGGGATCAGCTATCCAGATCAGAGAATGGGGCGTATATGGAGGGAATATTGTTGGCATTGCTAGTAGCTTACGCTGTGCGAACGCGAATATTAACATGTATATATGTAAAAAATCGAGGATTCCGTTGCAGTCTTGTACTTTGGAGCCCTCGCCTGTATATTTTATACAGCTTGCTCTCTACTAATCCTTTTATATCATTATAAAAACTGACTGTTTTATTGATTGATTGACTGATTCAGAAATATTGTGAAATTATATCATGGATCATTGTAATGTAAGATTAATGTGGCTACAGGGTCAGGCATGCTAGCATGGCTTCACCCTTGATACGGGTGACATCTAGTTGACTAACGTGCAAAAGTTCGTCGACACGCAGGCATACATAACTTGCTCATAGCCTAAGCCGACTGCCTCTGTGCCTGCATACTTGAAGAACATATGCTTCGGCATGTTAGTAGACTCTGTTAACTTTCATAGCCCAAAAGATAAGGAAGACTGGCTGAAAGATCTTCGTCTTCTTCTTCGTGACGCTCGTTTCAGTGCGTGTTATTTTTGTGCTATAGAAGTTAGCCTGCGTACATGCCCAGAGCACACGGAAATCACCGTGCCTACTACGAAGAATAACTGCGCAGAAGGCGTGATGCTATCCGAGAAGGCGAAAGAAAAGGAAGAAATTTCATAGCAGAAAGCGTAATACTATTGAGTGCATATGACTTTCTAAATTGTCCTTGTATAAGAAATCAAGCATCATTATTCAAGACTGGAAGGAGTAGAAAGAACAAAGGGTTCCTTGAAATTATTCTTAACGCAGAGAAATTCTGTTATGACTCATAGCAATACTTCAAGTTCCGGCACCACAGCTTTCATATCAAGCCCAGCAAAAACTGTCAACAGGGATAGCATTTATCAATCAGTTTAGCGCGTTGCATACGGCATTACACCTAACGTTGCTTTAGGACCAATCGCTTCTTTTGCATAACAGCATTGTATTCATGCATCGACACTCGCACAGATATCAACATCTGTAGCTCGCTTCATATATATATATATATATATATATATATATATATATATATATATATATATATATATATATATATATATACGTATGTATGTATGTATGTATGTATGCATGTATGAAGCGAGCTAGAGTGATATTCATATCTGTGCTAGTGTCGATACATGAATACAATGCTGTCAGTGAAAAGGATGGATGGGTCCAAAACAATATATTTACATATGTATATATATATATAGCATCAAGTTTAGATATATTTTCTGTTCAAGCAATAAAGCTTTCAGTTGTGAGTAAGCGCTTGTGGTGTTCACTTTCTTGTCTTCGTCTTTTTTTGCGCTACTATTACACCATTATGAATCAGTACCAACTAGCTCGCCTTTCCGTTTTGTTTCAAAACTTTCAGCTCTTAAATTGGACTTTCTCACTTTATCGTGACTCCGAAGTTTTCTTTCTATTTGTCACCAGTTCACCATTGAAAATAACTTCTCGTCGTCCTTAACTGAAGTATCTTCTGGTGTATCACGAGGAAGCGTCCTCCTTCCTTTACACTTTCTCATTTTTATTTACGATCTTCCACATAACGTGTCCTCGACTATAAGATTATATGCCGACGACTGCATTATCTATCGCCCAATAGCAAATATAGACGACCATCTGGTTCTTCAGCGTGGCCTCGAAAAATTAGTAACTGGTGCAGTAAATGGCTAATGACATTGAATACGTAAAATGGAAAGTGACGTCATTTAGTCGGAAGCATGCAGCTTCACTGCATTCGTACAATATCAGCGTATCACTGTTGCAATCGCTACACAATATAAGTATCTAGGCATTATATTCACTTCAAATCTTTCTTGGCCAGAACACGTCAGCTCCATTTCAGCCAAAGCCTACCAGTCGTTGAGTTACTTGCGACGAAACTTAAGAAATGCTCCTTGGGATGTTCGCAAACTAGCATACCTAACTCTCGTTCGCCCTCAACTCAAGTGCACTTCCCCTTTTCAAAAAAGGGTTTACAGCGCAAGAACGATTAGGAAGGGACGAGACAACAGAGGTAAAGAGCGCTGACTTCCAACGGTTGGAAGTCGGCGCTCTTTACCTCTGTTGTCTCGTCCCTTCCTAATCGTTCTTGCGCTGTAAACCCTTTTTTGAAATGAATCCACACCAACTTGCCCAAGCGTCAACCCTTGCAAACTGCACTTCCCCTATTTGGTCCTCTCAACGGAAATACCTTACTAACATGTTGGAACGAATTCAGAACAGGGCAAGCCGCTTCATTTCTAACGATTACAGCTCTCACTCTAGTGTCATACAAATCAAACTTAACCTTTTATTGCAATCTTTAAATACTCGCCGCGACATTGCCTTGCTGACACTCTTTCACAAATTCATTCATTCATCTCGAACAATACTAGCATGCTTTAAACGACCCTAAGCCACGTCGCTCAGGCTTCATAATCGTTTTAGCTATACCCGCATTTACGGATCAACACGTGCATTCGACTGCTCTGCGCTTCCACGTGCAGTCGGATGTTGGAATTCTCTGCCGGATAGCATCACGTCTGTCAAACATTGATGCATTCCGTGACGCATTGACCAGTTATATGGCCATCGAAGTGTAAACATATTTCCCGTTATCGCGGTGTGCTCTCTGTGTTGTAACTTTTTACAGCGCAGCTGTATATGACTCCGTCTGTCCTCATGTTGCTATCCGTCTGTCCTCATGTTGCTAGAAACTTCTACATTGGCTGCGCCGTCAGTGACGTCGTTCTCTTTGTCGTACCCAAGCACGTGCGCCATTGGCTGCGCCGTCAGTGACGTCGTTCATTCCGTCGCAGCCGTACGGCCGAGCTCGCACGCAGCAGTTTCAACTTACAACTTCAACATGGGCAGGCCACGGATCGTACGAATTCCCGAACAGCAGACAACTACCGAAGAACAGCGCGGACAGCAGAACCGTGAGAGAACTCGTGTTCGCTGGGCAGATCGTGCAGTCCCGGCACGAGTGCAGACCCGGGTGGCCAAGCGCAAGCAGCAGCTGCGTGCCGAGGATCCGGCAGCCTGCCAAGCTGCGCTAAATTGCGAAGCGGAACGCAAGTGCCAATGGCGGGTGGATGCTGCTAAGCACGACGCCAAGCTAACTCGAGAGATCGAACGCAAGCGACAACGGCGAGCCGAGGAGGCGGCGGTGCAGGCAGAGCAGCGTTAACGAGGCAATGGCGGGAATGCGTTAGCCGGGCCAGGCGGGAGTTTCTCGAGCGGCACTTTGGCTCCATCGGGAATAACCCACTGCTAAACACTGGAGTCGCAAATTTCAGCTTCGGTGGTTAACCATCTGTAGGGAGTGCTCGGGCTGTGATTTTTTTTTTTGCAGTTTCTTATTGTATAGCACCATAGCGTCACTTTTCTTTCTTATCTTTTTTTATGCGAACCCTAATAATGTATAACATTTCAATTTTCCTTGACTAGATGACTATTGCCACTGCCACAAACTTGATCGCTTTGTCTATGACACAGCTCATACATGTATGTAAGCATGATGGACGTAACGCTACTCTTTATTTGTTTCTGCAATAGCAAGTGGGTAGACTTCGCTGGCGAGCTTATTCCAACAATGAGAAATATAGCGCATAAGAAAAATGCACACACATCATGTACAATTGATTCTATCACCGTTTTAAGCAGGTTTTGATAAATTAGCTTGCCATATAACTACGGAAATTATGACTTTTGGAGTGGATTCTACTCGACCGATTGTGTAGATGCAGCTCCAAACACGCGAGCAAAAATAGGAACATAAAAATGAGCAGTAAAATATAACCAGGTTTAATTTTCCTGGAACATTTTCTGTTATATTTTATATGTAAAGTATTAAATTTATGTTTTCTAAATGGCTTCTTGACGTGACATGAGGGCACAGAGTAAGACCTATACGTCCCATGCATTCTTGACCATGTTGAGGAACCGCTTTCTTGGTACATAAAGAGAGTATCCACATAATACGTATATCATTTTCTTCCAAGTTTCGCGCTTTTCATCTGTTCTAGCTTTATCAAAATTTAAATAATAATATAATTTGGTCAAATTTTTACCACTAGGACCTAAATTTAGCGTTAATTTGCACTTTCAAACTTTCTAACAAAATAACTGGCAGTGCATTATGAAGAATACTAGAAAAAATAACTGGTTATATTTGATTATAGAGAAAATAATGGTATCTATGAAATAAAAGAAAACATTGATTTGAGCTAATGGAGTTTAAAGTCAGAAAGCTAGAAAGCAGACATCTTTTGCCACAAACACCGTTCAACTATTTTACGTAGTAGCTACGAGCCTGGTAATCATTGCCAGAGTCATTTTTTTACTTTCTAGCCTGTTTTCTTTCGTGGCTTGCTTCTTTTATAAGCTCTTATGTAGCTCTATTCGCCATGCGTCGTCAATTGTCGTTATCTTCTTTCAACAAATTGTATTTTGGCCAGGCTTCAATCCTAACGATTTCAGAAATTCGGTCTGTGCAATACTGTCATCATGAAAGGAAAGAATGGCATCCTGTGTCGCACTTTTTAAGACTGTGAAGCCTAAACAAAAAGAGGAAGAACACCGCGGCGCAATTCCGATTGTCTCAAGATTTCCACCGCACAGTTTGAACGCACAACTCCGTCTGTGCAGAGTTGTGCGTTCAAATGTGCATTATTTCTTTCAGTATGCGTATGCTAGATGTGCAGACGGCCCTCAAGCACATAGTGCCAACGACGCCATAGGCTTCTCTCGGGCGTCTGTACTTCCCATTGGGCCCGCCAAGCAAGCTCACATTGTAACGCGAATTCATTACTCGTTGCCCTGACATTAATGCCACAAGACTTTCGGCCACTCACGAGCCACTGACATACATCTCGCTATCTTGCCGCTGCCTGTTACGAGTGTCAGCTGCAAGGGCGACCACGTGCTTTGCCGCGAAGTGGCAACAAAATGAAATGCAGGGGCGTTCGGAGGGACAAATTCAAGAATTATTTTCTTCCTTAAAACAAGAAATGATTTTATTACGCTTTCTTCATTACTTAACGATGTAGTCTACTATCAAACACCGCATGACGAGGATTTTTACTTGGACCGCATTAGTATGAAAAATATGGTCAAACATGCGAAAAATCGCGTATTTTCTCTAATTCCATAATTTGTTTCGGGAAGATCTGAAGTCTATTTTACCCCTGAACATTTTTGTACTAAAAGACACTTTCCTGAAAATCATATTATATTAACATTGGTTAGGGAGAATTCCAGGTAGCTCAAGAAAAAATCACGAACTTTGAAGATTTTCGTAGTTTTTGAAGGTATGTAGCTGGTAGTGAAGCGCAAAAATTTCGGAATTAATGAACAGGACAACTAAACTGAACTTCTGCTATGGTACAAGCGTGATTTCGAAGCTGAACACACACAAATAGATTTGGTACACATTTTTATATTAGGCACAGTTTACCAAATGCAACCAAACTTCGAGAGAGCGCCATGATCGTAATTATTTTTTCGAGCAAAAATATTTTGCCACAATACTCTATGTGGCACAGGAAAAAGGCACAAATTTTATCAGCAAAATCTGCGATGTGCGAGCGCCACATCTGGGGCACTTGGCATGGAATGACCCATATATATATATATATATATATATATATATATATATATATATATATATATATATATATATATATATATATATATATATATATATATATATATATATATATATATAATACACGTAGATGTTGACATGCGACAAACTCCCCCCCGGAATAAAAATCACAGCATATCCACGGAGTGAATGATGATGAGTGAGCGAAGCTGCGGAGGTTCATCGGTAAACCGTGAATCTTCCGTGAATTCTGCCCAGTACATCATCACCGACGTGAGATCCGGCGCATTTATACTAAAGGTTCGATGAGTTATGACGACTTGCAGCTCACTTTAATTTTACATGTACGCTGTGAATTTTCATTGTTTAGAAAACCATTGCTTCAGAAAACATCTGGCGTCTTTCGTTAAGCAGCTGGCGTCTTTTCGTTTTGCTTTAGAAACATCTGGCGTTCTTTCGTTTTGCTTTTAGAAAACATCTGGCATCTTTCGTTGGTTTATTTCATCAATCAACGGCGTTTTGAACAAAAAAATCTCACCAGGCACTACCTTGGAGGTAAGCAATGGCTGCTAATGGGAATGAGAGACAGAAGAAGTCGGCTTTTAGCTAACACTTACACTTCTACTTCTACTAACGTTTTCTACTGGATCATGCCAATGGCTGCTAATGGGGAATGAGAGACAGGAGAATTCGGCTTTTAGTTAACGCGCACGCTGCGAATTTTTTATTGTTCAACAACGCACAGGAAAAATCTCCCACCAGCACCACCTTTGAGGTCAAGATCTGGTACTAGCGTTACGACTGGTTACGCACTACTACGATTACGAGGGACGAACGGGTGCAGCCTTAAGGAGCTTCGCCCCTAAAATTGCTGGCTACGCCACTGGTTCGCACATATACGTACAAGGTCACATGTTCTGTATGGCTTGATATAAGCAGCAAAATACACGAAAGTCAAATAATAACACACAACATGAAACACATGATCACAACGTTATACAATTCTGAACTCATAACAAGATTATTCTTACGCATTTTGGCTTCAGGATAAAGTGTACCTTAATATTTCCATAAAAACACTGGCACTGAGCAGCATTCAAATCGTATTGCCGGAGTCCTAACGCACTTAGGGCATTCCCGATAAATATTTCCTTTTTTTAGATGCGAAGTATCTTAAGGCGGAGCTCAATCCGGTGGTGGTGGTGTGCGGCGTGACCACCCTTACTGCGCATCGCATACCCTCTCCACACACCTCCTCTCCACTCACCCTCTCCCCTTCCCCTCTCCACTATCCCTCTCCCCTTCCCTCACACCTTCCCCTCACCACTTTCCCTCTCTCATACCCCTCCCCCTTTCCACTTCCTTTGAAACGCGGGCTAGACATGCCGAAATTCTCTCCTGCGCAACGCCGCGATGAGCTCGAGCGCGTCCCCCTTCTCTCTCCTCTCCCCCTCTCGCCTCTCTCGCCCGCCTCTCCCTCCCCTCTCCCCCCTCTCGCCCGCCTGTCGACCGCGTTCCCCGCTCGCCCTGTGAGGGCGCTGAGCCGTGCCCCCACGACGGGAGGCAGAAAATAGCGCCCCTTTTCATTTCTTTCACGAATCACTCTCTCTCTCGCCCTGTGAGAATTAACGGCCAGGCTAGATGGAAGATACGACGCGCGTAGCGTCCCTCTTCGCGTTCCACGACGCGAGGTCGGTAGCATGCCCAACGAACGCCAACGGAACGCGATCGTGCAAGTGCTCCGGCTTCGCATCGCCTCATGGTCCCCTTTAGCGGGAGATGGTGTCATTTTTTTTTTTGCTTAGCAGGACACACTATCACAGCAGCACAAGAGAGCGTCCATGTTCCACAATCGAAAGGGAAAGTCTCCTGGTTTCAAAGCCACAGTAAAATTGTCGTTCGGTTTTCACTGTCTCTTTTGAGCTTCGGGCCGCAGACGCCGTTGGGCAGGTACCTGCGTCGGGAAATTGGCTAATGAGCAAGACTTCCTGCCCCTGAAATGAATTACAGAAGTGCCTTAGTAAATACCTTTTCACAAGCTGCGTCCGGGAGCGATGTTCCACGATTTCTGACGCAATCTGTCGACGACTGCGATGCTGCATATTAGAGATGTTGCTACGAGCTTCAGCGCCGCCAGTAGCCAATAAAATCGGTCGTAAGAGCCCATTGTGTCGCGAAAGAAGCCTACGAGAAAAATATTGTTATTAAAACAGCCTAAACGTTCGGTGATGTACGACAAGTATTCGTCGGACATAGCCAGTTATATCACTACTAAATGTGTGAGGCTTTGTATACAGAGCGCTCCATATAACACGGGCAAATAGATGTTTTAAGAAATTGGCCACGAGACACCAAGCTTAGCGCGACCAAGTTTCTGTAGTCGCCTTGCGCAAATCAAATAATTTTAATACGATAGCAATTATATGGACACTCTCGGCGGATTTTTGCTGTCGCCGTCATATCCCCGATATATATATATATATATATATATATAATATATATATATATATATATATATATATATATATATATATATATATATATATATATATATATATATATATATATATATATATATATATAAGCCACAAATGAAAGTAAAGCAACAGAAAAAAAAATTCCGAAGTACCTTCCTGGGGATTTGAAGCAGCGACCCCTCGCTCCCCAGCGCGCTGCGCTAGACAACTGAACCAGACGCCATGCATACGCCGGCGAAATAACGGCGAGCTATTTATGGTCATCATTTACCGCTGGTGGTACGCAGATCTCGGAGGAGCTTGAGCGTGTTCTCTATCACGCAACGCTCGTACATTTTCTTTCAATTTGAAAACTGCCCTTGAGACGCGCACGACAATGTGGCCCCTTTCTGCACCCACTCGTGATGTGGAACGAAAAAAAAAAGAACAGCGGGCACACCCTACGTCACACGCCCCCGTTTGGCAGGAGACGCAGATGGGTGTCTGATTCTCCATTGTCGACACGCACTCTTGACCAATACCCCAGAGTGGGTATGTGCCATAATTTTGAGGAAACAAACAAACAAACAAACATTATCGTCAACTGCAGCGCGTTGCTCAAGCGCAAAGACGTAACAACTCTGACAGTTGTTAGTTCACGCTCTTCCTGCGTATAACTGTGCGTTCGTTTCGGGCGTCCTTCTTTGTGCTTCAGCGGCGCGCTGCAAGTATCGAGCTGCTTCTCGTTCTTCGTGTGACATTCCAGTTTCTTGCTATCGCATTCATGTGGCCATCTCTCACCCACATAACGTGGACGTGTAGACTCAGACCACCCGAAATCAATTCGCCCTTATTAGGGAGAAACCCATTCAGGACGCAGTGGGAGGTCTGGCTTGCGAGCAATGATCGGGAGAGCCAAGTAGCTCTGCTCGATCAGGCCCAGCGAGCCGCAGAGGGCAGTGGGGCCCTATACTAGGGTACCCACCCACCTTCGCCCTAATTCCGTTCAGTTCAATAAGTTTTGCACTACTAATATTACATTCATTGCTTCGTCCTTGCGACGAAACTGTGACTTCACTTGGTATCTTCACACGGAAACGAATGTTATCCCTTGCCAAACCCGCACATCTAGACAATCATCTCCCACATTAAGCATACGACCGCAAATGCTCCGGCAAGTCGAACACAGCGTACCGCATGCATCGTATGGCAATGTTGTCCAGAATGAAACATGCCCGCTATCCCCCTATCACCGATGCTCTACCCTCCCCCCAAGCACAACGCGCACACAAACACACGCACACATTAACACACACAAACGCAGGAGCAACGGGAACCCAAGAGCTCTCCTGCTTCAACTATGTTGAGAAGGGATACCTGGTGAAAAAGGCGAAGCTAGCAGCCAGGTCACATAACCTCCGGGAGTAAGGAGGCAAGCCAAATGGAATACAACCAAATACCTTCGTCTACTCCGACAATGAAGTACATCTGTCTCTATTTTCATTTATTTAGCTAATAATTCGTAATAACCTAAACGCCTGTAATGGCGTGAGCTCATATGTAAAACAACGTGCCGCATTAAAAATATTGTCGCGCCCCGTTCGTTGCGCACTTCGAAGCTCCGCACATGATAACTGGCGCGGAGGCTTCACCAGATTAATGCTATTGTTAATCGTACTTTTTTAAATACTTACGTAACATGTTTACGTACTCAAGGCTAATAAACACTGTTGAGCTAATAAGCTCACGATTGAAGCTGGAATAGATGCTTGTCTCTTGTTCGATTTGTTGTTGATTAGTGACCAGCTTCTTCTCGTCTTTCGATTGTGATTTACTTATGGTAAGGGTATTACCGTAATTAACGCGAAAACTCCACTGAGGCATGCAGAAAACACGGTAGATGAGGACGAGCGCTCGCGCTAGTGTATTGTGTTTTCTTGTTGCGCCCGTGTATATTTCGCGCTAATTATGATACTAATTATGTTAAACTAGCTAGCACAACACAATGTTCTTCTGAAATAAAGGTATGGCATCACTTTTCTGAAACGCCATCTGCATATTTCAGGAATGCTTACCTATAAGAACAGGTGCGCTCAAGGCCACCGGGCTCATGAAGATTCCCTCGAGGCCGGTGAAGAGGCCTAGGCTTTCCACTCCCAAGTATTCACCTGCCAGCACGCCTTTGATGCAGATGAGGTATCCTTCGCATACACCAACGGCTGCTGTGAGTAGGGCAAGAGTGATGTAATCTTGTACGACGGCCGTGAGAAGCAGGCAGGCCGCAACAATTATGAGATTGGCGGATGTGAAGGCGCACCTGCTGAGCGGCATCTTGTCGGACAACCACGGGACTGCTAGGCGACCAGCCAACTGGCCTGCAGCGTTGAATGTCTGCAGCTGATTGCACTGCTTGAGCGTGCCGACCTTCTTGTCGATTCCGTACTCCACAATGATAGTCTCATGCATGTGGACCACAACGTCCACCATCACGTAACACGCCAGAAGTATGTATAACGTCCCCGAACGCAGGAACGTGCCACAGTGCGCAAGGAAGTTAGGTGCTTTAACCATCAGAGGTGCGCGGAGATGACTGTGGTTTTCGCGAAGCCTGACCTCTCGATGTCCTGGTAAGGAGTTGTCTTCAACGAGTGCTTGGGACTTCGCGCCAATTTCTGTTTGCTCTGCACCTGGTGGCAGCTTATTCGCGGCATTTATAACGGTAAGCTCTGTAATCGAGTGCTGCCTTAGACTGCTTAGTGAGCATGCGCCTTTTTCTGCGGGCTCTGCGCGAGAAAATGCATTTGCCGGGACCAAAGAGAGCGACGTATCTTTCATTGATTGAAAAGAATCTCTAGTTCGATGTGGTGTCGTCAACACTGACACTTTCTTCTGTCGAAAGCAAGCTGGCAAAGCCAACGGTTGCGGATACTTAAGCAGCATAAGAAAAGGTATTGCGTTGGCACTGATACCACCAGCTAAAAGCAACGACCCTTTGCAGCCGTAATTTTCGGCGAGATAGCCTGTTATGGATGGACCGACGATACCT
Organism: Rhipicephalus sanguineus; assembly: GCF_013339695.2. Classification (NCBI taxonomy): domain Eukaryota; kingdom Metazoa; phylum Arthropoda; class Arachnida; order Ixodida; family Ixodidae; genus Rhipicephalus; species Rhipicephalus sanguineus. Next base: position 95,338,025 of record NC_051179.1, read on the forward strand.
GAAAGTGCTAAGCCGGCGAACTTGAAGGCGGTTGCTGTAGCGCGGTATCTTTGAAAGTATGTGAGCGTGTAAAGTGAGAGGGAGGTTATCAACATTCCTGATCCAGCACCTGAAAAAGAGAAGAAAGCAACCCCCAAGAATAAATCGATTAGTGTGCATCTTGTGCTTAGGACTCAATCTGACTCAATCACACCAAAATCTCCCTCAATCGGACTCGCTCGGACTCAGACTCACTAAAATATTTCTCAACTGCACAGACTCACACACAAGCTCGCCAAAATATTGTTCACCCGGATTCACTCAGGCTCCGACTAGCGGCTCGATCTGAGTCTCAATGAGTTTGAGTGCGTCGACTCATGAGTGTCTTAGAGTATGCTTAGCTTTTTCGACTATGTTGTGAATGCTCAATAACGCCGATATATCACATAATCGGTGCTCTATGATGCGCTTTTTGATCTTGTACCCTCAAATACGAGTTGCCACTGGTTGCGATCTAGTAAGAATGTTTTTATTGAAAGACATGACCCCCACGAGGTATTTTGTCAAGAAGTTTCCGTGAATGAGAGTGCGGGAGAGGTCAAGGCACCCCCAGTCTCCTTTTCTGTAATTGACGCCTCTGAATAATAAATATTGAGGTGGCGTATGAACACTAGTGCGTTGAAACATGTGTGAATACACGTAGGTATAGACGTAGGCCAGCATAAGGCTGATAGTAAGGCTGAAGATGAGTAGATAGGACCATAGGTAGGCAAAACTAGTGGAGTTCACTCAGGCTAACTCAAGAAATACATTTTGTGCTTAGGGCTCACTCAGACTCAGGCTCACCAAAGCTTTTCTCAACCGGACTCACTCGTACTCAGGCTCACCAAAACTTTTCTTATCTGGACTCACTCGGGCTCAAGCTCACCACCCCGAGTGGTTCATATATTCAGGCTCAGGACTCGATCTCAGTCTGAGTGAGCCTTAGTGAGTGGACTCATGAGTGAGCTTGCCGAGCTATGCTCGCTCGCCATGACCTACACCCGTGAGGAAAAGTGTACAGACAACAGGATCGACTAAGTAATTCAGCTTATGGCTAGTTCAGGCGCACAACCGGCACAACCTGCAAATCATTGGTCCACTGGTGTGTTAGCAACGGATATTTGGACTGAAGCACCAGTGTTCACCCATATTTATGCAGAGTTAGAATTCAATTTTACAGTGAAATCTCCCATAAGTACACCTATCTTGCTAACGGAAGAACGCCTTCAACTTTGCTTAGAACACTTTTGAAATTTCTTCAAATTTTCTTTAAAAACATAAATAATTGCGTGATATTGACGAATAAAATTACACGTCACCGCTGCAAGTAGACGTTGCTAACAGTCTGACTGCATGAATGAGCCCATAAAAAGTCTCATTAGCTATTGAATGTGCACCTGAAGCCACATTCCAGCCATATTTGAGAAAGTGCAGATTTGCACATGTGGCGCAAGGCTGGAACGAACAGCGGAACTTGCGTTCGACCTTGCTAAGTTTTGCCAGAAATGCTAAGTTTTTGGTAGTAATACTAGGTATGGCTAGATTTGGCTGTTCGTTTCCGGTTTCAGTCGGTTCCCCACACTACACGCGTGTCACGTGGCTTCGGCGGGAACATGTCACGTGAATAGTTTCGTTTTACGTGGTTTTAGTCCCGTTATTAGTTGTTACGTGATTTTAGTCCTATGACAAGCTGTTACGTGGTTTTTGGCGGGAAGATATCGCATGACCAGATGCTACGTGGTCTCAGTATCACGTGGCAAGCTATTACGTGAGTTTAGTCACGTGACTAGTCGTTACGTGCTTTATGACAAGAACATGCCACGTGACTAGCTGTTGCGTGATGTTACGTGATTTCTAGTCATGTGACTAGATGTTGCGTGATGTGCAGTGACGTGAGTAGTTGTTAAATAAGGTTACCTAATTTTAGTCACGTGACTTGTTACGCGACGTCACGTGATTTTTAGTGTTTCCCTATTTGTTAGTGATGCTACGTGATTTTAGTCCAATGACTGGTTGTTACGTGATGTTAATTGATTTTAGTCCCGTAACTAGTAATTACGTGATGTTGTGATATTTAGTCACGTAACACTCGCCTATCATTCCACGCTGGGCAAATCGGCGCACACGTTGTGAGAGCGCAGCAGAAGTTGAACAAATCGAAGTAAGCCCGTGCCGCTTCATGATGATGATTATTCGTTTTCACGCCACCCGGCGCAACGAAAAGCTTAAAGAGCTGCACTCTTAAAAATGGTGACTCAAAGGATACGCGCACAAGCTGTATATTAAAATATGCTGCCGAACAAAAACGTGATTTTCTCTTTCGACAACTCGGTCGCAAGTGCCGGATTAAGGTAGGGTAATGGGGCTACAGCAACGGGCCATTGTTTTTCAAGGAGCCCGCTCAACCGTATATGAAATGTAGTTGCGGAGCGTGCTGCTTTCTGCCCACGTTATCGCTGAAAATTCACGCTCGGAGCCCACACTTCTCATCCGATAAGAAAGCCTCTGCGGCGCGCCGCTGTGCTATTTTCAGTAAATTGTAAATTTGTGACAGCTTGACAGTTAAAATATATAGCCATCCACATCGTTAACCAAATGCTGCATAATACTAAAAAACAAGTTAAAAAATCAATTGCTTTAACCCTTAATTAATACGTTTTATGACTGATCGATGAGCGTAGCATGTGGGCTCCGAAACGCTCACCATGTCAAACCAGCCACCTTCGTCATCATCAATTTTATCTACGTCACTATTATTATAACGATGTGGGCCTGATGGAGGCCAGAGCCTAGGGGACGCAAAAATTCTTAATGCTGAACCGTTTGTGAATGTGGCTGTTGCAGAAATCTCGTCAAAGCATCAAGTCGAACGACATGTGCATGAGCTCAAAGCAAGCCAGATACTCTGACCCACTAAGTCTAATTTTCTTCATACGTATCGAAGAAAAGAGCCAGTTTGTTTATATTCTAGTGTTTTCTAAACTTTACATGCCTGGAAAGAAAAGCTTTACGGAGCTATTAGTTATTCCCATTGAGGAGCCACCTTTGCTAATAATGCCTTGAACTTAAGAAATGGACAAAATATTTTTCTTAAGAACAACTATGCCCTAAAAGCCTTTATTGAATAGAGACTGCGTTGCGCCTATCTTTATTGCGCGGCCTTTAAAATGGATGTATGGCGTGTTACATACAGCATATATCGTTTGTCAGAACAAAGTCATTACTGATATTTCGAAAGTAATAATGACAGCGCATGGCTCGTCTACCGTTGTTTCAGGCGCTGGGTTATTACAGCTCTCATTGAAAGCATGATATCCACAAGTTGCTCTTTCTTCCATGATCAAATGTTCGCCGTTGAAGTAGCTTCATTTGGCATGAAGTACGTAAAACGAATTTTATAAAAGCATTATCTCGCATGACGTGCATTCTAAGATCGATGAGTAGTGTATCAGCGTTCATAACTGCGGTAAGTAAGCACATAATAGCATCTTCAAGATATTCTAATTCCTTTGTTTAACAAATATTCTCACCGTTTATTCCACCGAGCAGAACCGTCCTCCATATTATATCTGGTGCAAACGAGGACGCAATCAAGCCAGTGGACACTAGCGTTGCGCTGATAAGAGTAATGTGGTAGACGGTGAGCTTTTGTTGAAGTGCCGACAGCAGAAATCCTAAAAAGAATATTTTAAAGAGGTGCGTGAACTGAGCTTTTACTACGTCGATAAATAAACAACAAAAAGTGAATGTCTTGCGAAATCAGGAGACATTCCTTGTACTTCACGTAATCGTTGATTCGTCTCATGGTACTAGCCATAATTTCTACCGTAGCCCTCGTGCAACGAGGAAGGTCGCAAGAAACATGGCTGATCCCTCCGTCATAGGAATCGGCATAACACAAAAGTGAAACGTGCATTTGCAGAAGTAGTTGATTGTTCATTTTACATTGGTATACGAGAGCTTCTACAATGGTCTATAGTGACTACACCACCACTTGACGCGAATGCACCCACTTTGACGCATGGTGGCACATCTATATTCCGACAAATGACGTCCATGATCACGATCAGACCTTTGCGGCAGCTGAAGTAGTTCACGCACAAATAGACAGAGCATATGGTGGATCCCTCACAAAGGGTCAACAAGCACATAATAAACACTGGTACTCGATATGTGCTCGTTCAAAACGCCGTTATTTGAGGAGACAAACGGCAAGCTGTGTGCTCCAAATAGTTGGGTGACGTACGTCTCTGCTAATGCATACACTACCACGCAGGGTTTCAGAAAAGCGAGGGGCAGAGTTCGCAGCTTGCACCGTCATCGCGTGAAGGCGTGTCTCTCTCTGGACCAAAGAAAGGCCACTTGCGCGACATTACCCGTCGTTGTCTTTCTGCGGCACTTAACGCAGCAGTTTCTTGGTCGGCAGCATCGTACTCCAAGCAGTAGGAGGCGGAGAAACACCGTTGGTGCATGTGGAAGTTTCCACCATCATTTTCACACCTACAGCATTCCCTGCGCTGAGACTACAGAAGCGCTCCCTGTCGGCGCTCGTTAGCGTCTTGACGCAGTACTTCACTTCAAACCTTCCAGGCGGCAATACCTCCCCCACTATCGAAGAGCGCTGAGAGAGAGAGAAGGTGGGAGAGATGTGAGGCAAATTTCTGAAGCTCCGTGCGTGGGCGACGGTAGCGCAGGGCGTAGAGCGCCCGGCATCTAACGTCACAGGCAGAGAGGTTGTTGGTTCGACGCACGGCGTTGACGAAGCTTCTAGCTTTTTATTTGCATTCCGTTAGTGTGTATTTTGCCGACATCATTTGTCAGTGACGTCTTGGTGGAGCTCGGCATAAAACACTTTTGTGTTAAAAAAAGTCACAGTTTCGACGCAACGGCGAAGCAATGAATGCGATAGCAATAAACTGGAATGTAACGCGAAGAACGGAAAGCAGCTCGAAATTGCCAGCGCGCCGCTCGAGCCCCAAGGACGCACGAAAAGAATGCACACAGGACGAGCGCTAACTAATGCGTCACAGCTCGATACTTGAAGCGCACTACTCAAACATAAAGCAGGACGCACGAAACGAACGAACAGGTACACATAGGACGAGCGCGAACTAATTGTCACAGTTGTTACTTATTTCTGTTTGAACAGCGCGCTCCTTTCGCAAACGCGGCCGCTGCAGCGCGCGAAGTTACCCTCGCACCCCCCGCTCCACCCCACCGGCCGCCCCTTCTTTCCTCGAGACAAGCGCACGAAGGCGGCCACGCCCTGTAAGGCGAAGAGCAACGGAGTTCCCTGGAGCGGGGCTCGCACATCGCGCCATCTATGGGGTGACTAAGAAAGCATGCTGAAGTAAATGGTGTATATAAATAGCTTGCCGTTAGCAGGCTGGAAGACGGCACTGTTTGTGGTCTAACGTCTAACTCCGCGCGCTGAGAAGTGAGAGGTCGCCCGTTCGATTCCACGCGTCGGAAAATTTTTCTGAATTAATTTGCTTTGTGGCTTATATATATATATATATATATATATATATATATATATATATATATATATATATATATATATATATATATATATTGCATGACGGCGGCGACGGGGACGGCAAAAATAAGCCGAGGCTGTCCATATAATTGCTATCGCAATAAAATTGGCCGCCTTCCCGCCCTGGGAAGGTAAATGTCCAGCGAAGCTCTATCAAACACTACACATGCTGATGGAAGAGGGGGGTATGTTTGCTTGTTACTTTAGAGTATTGGAAGTGATAACCGCTTTGGGGTCGCTGTGGTAGACCGTGATTGGTTCCGCGACCATTTTCAACAAGATTAATTTGTTCTTTTTGTCGAGCATTGTTCTTCTGGTGTTCATTCAACACCAGAAGAATGCTGTTCAACAGCGTGAACAGCACTGTTCACGCTGTTCTTCTGGTGGCTTTAATTTGCGTGTTCCACCAGTGGAAGTTTTAGAATGAACTGAATGAGTTTCTAGACGGGTCTCCCTTTTATATATGAAAGCGGGAAACACACGCGGGGAGACGGAAGGGCCAACTAACGTCATTCGAGGCCCTTGTGTGACTTGCAAAGCAGCTGCAAGCTGATCTTTACCAGGAACGCATTGTTCCTGGTTACTGCTACAGTGTTCGCTGGCGCCTTATCAACCACCATGCGGTTTTGATGATTTTTTGTTCTTTTCTTAAATGAAACGAATACTGATCTCTGTGCTCTATGCCCGATTGCAAAGGAAGATGTGCCGTTTGCCTTCAATTGTTAAAGTGCCTGGATAGCCGAGTAGTTAAGGCGCTTGCCTTCGGATCGAGGGTACGCGGGTTCGAATCCCGCTAACTCGTGAGGAGTTTTTTCGCCCAGATCTTCTCTTTTTCTCCATCTTTTTATTTCTCTCTCTCTCTCTCTCTCTCTCTTTATTTCTCTCTTTCTTTCAACCCTTTGCTAACGCCGCCCGTCTGCTGCCAAATTTCAGTGGCACATACCCTTTTATGATGACGATAGTTTTTGTTTACGCTACCAAATTTTCCGACAAACCAGAGGCATACTGCTTTACTGTAATAACTTGAGAATCTGAGTTCTACAGCCAAGAATAAAAAGGACAATATTTGCAAACATATGCATTAATAACTCTGTGGCAAGATAAGGCATCCAACTAAGCCTCCTTTGGAACCGGGCGCATATTTTACTGTAAACTATAACAATACTGGAATTCTTGTGGCATGCAAAACGGGAATCTGCTAATACAAGAGGAGCATGGTACTAGTGCGGCTCGTTAATCGCAACATTGATGAAATCCACCAAATTCTTGTGTGAAATCACATACAGAGTACCATGCAACGGAGAGAATATGTTTTGTAAATGTTCAGGCTGTAGCGGCAGAGCGAGAGAAACGTAGGAGAGAAAATGGCTGTGATGCTAACCGTATGCGAAAATTGGGTATGCTACCCGAGGGAACAGGGGATGGGGGCACTGAAAAAAAAGTAGTAAAGGAAGCGATCGATAAAGATGAGCATAGGCACACCATGAAAACCGGCGACCGTTGTAGTTGTTTGGCACTACGCAACAACATCATTTCTATTAGAAAACAGGAAGAAAAATGGCACGTCACTTATTGAACATCACGAGTAGCTCGTGCACTTAGCCAAAGTAACTGGATGTCTCACCGATGGAGTTTCCCACAACGATTTGGGTGGATTGAGGCCACGCGGCCTGCTGATGGCCGATGTGGAACTCTTCCATGAATAGAATGTACATCAGACCTGAACTTGAAGACGCGAGCAAGGTGATGAAGGCACAGCAGGCGGCCACGATGGGAACACTCCAACAGCGGTCCTTCACCAAGACCGACATGTTCCAAACGAAAGCAGGCCCTTCACTGCATACGAGCCAACTGGTAAAGTGCGCTACAGGAGTTGCATTGCTGGCTCCGTAGAGACCCAGTTGAATGTTAGCGCACGAGAGGATGAATATATAATAAGGCCAGCGGAAGAACGGAAATATAGGTCTCATTGCGAACATTTTTCATGGTCACGCTGCCTCAGCAGGTGGAAAACGCAGTAGGAATGGCATACCGGCGCGATCCGGACTCCGGTTCGAAAACATTGGCTCATAAAGCAGGCGCTATGCTGCAGCGGAACACGTCTAGCGCTGCATTTTACTTTATTTTAATTACAAGTAGGCCTGTGTAGTGGTATGAAAATATGCAAATTTTGAAGCTAAAGCACCTCGACATTTAAAATGTCTGCGAATCCCATGTGTGCTACAGCAAGTGGCACCGAGCTGTATATTATGCATTTTATTTAATTTTATTTTAGGTACGAGCGTGAAGTGGAATAAAAATAGGGAAGTTTTAAAGCTATAGCCCCTCGAATTTTTTAGTCTGTGTGCTACAGCGAGTGGCAAGAGTCAGCACGACAAAGGGAATAAACATCTTTCCGTTCCTTTATGGCCAAAGCGACATAAATGCTTAGAGGCATAAAATCAGCATATGTGCTTGGGATAGTTACGCGCAGGTAGCCTAGGTTTTTTTTTATTACATAATCAGCTGGGCATCAGTTATTATAAACTCCCGACTGTACAAATAAAAAGGCTACGAAATTATGAGCGACTGAAAGAGGAACGGAAAAGAAACAGCGTTAGAAAGAAGTTCAAATGCCACGAATGATTTGCTCCGCTCATTGTATTCAATCTATTGACGTCAGCAACATGAGAGGTGTGAAACCGTTTTTGTGAAATAAACTGTGAATCGCTTTTTTTTTCTCACCCGCGCTATATACATACACAAATAACCATATTAGAATGAGTGCTTGTAACTGAGGAGCAACGAGATACCTTGAATTTATGCACCCACTGCTTCAAAAAACTCATTTCTCTCAATGTGGTCCAGGGGTTCAATGCTGAAAGCGCTGGGTGTTTGCTCATTGCTTGGGGAATGTCAGCAAAGCTAAAGCCTATTTGTATACTTATACAACCGCTCATTACAGCTCGTAGTTGCTTTTGCACCTGGATGGACGCTGATTGTTCAATGATCGTGGTGTAATATCAATGAAAGCGTGTGCGTTGTGATGCCGAATCACACTGCCCCGGCAGTCTGACACCAATTTACTCTGCAAGGATACCCAAAATATTTTGAAAGTGAAATCGGTTTGTCTTCATCGGTCTGAAGCGCTTGGACATTACAAGATCGTAAATAGTTGGAGCGGAGGATGTTTACTATGGGGAACGTGCAGCACTCACAGGTGGCGCAGCAGTGTACTGCGCCAGCGCGCCGCCAGTGCCGCGAGCGGCCCCTTCAGTTTCCATCCGCATGCTACCAATCGTCTCTCCGTCTGCTACGCTCGCGTTGTATGTAAGTGTGTGTGCGCGATGGTGGCGGATTTGGGAAAACGAGTATGCTTTAAGAAAGCTAACAGCTTAGGATTTCTTAGAGACTCAAACCAAGAGAAATGACGGGTAGGTTACGTTAGGGTAGGTTAGGCCGAAGCAAACATGTTTTCGATATGACAGGAGAAAGTCGTTGTTTTGAAGGGACAGCGTAGACCTAAAAGCATATGCTGTCAACACCTAGGCTTGTATGCATTTTTTCTTGTGATTTCGCCAGCCTATTACTGAATAAACGATGACATTTGCTGTAGCGTGATCTTAAATGTCCTAGACAACCCAGTGCGATAGGTGCAAGTAAAACATACGATAATCGAACTGTGTTGCAGTGCTGGGCACTATCGAAGATACATGTATCTTAGATACTCTTCGGGTATCTTGTATCTGTATCGCGATACGTCTCGCAAGACGTGTATCAGTATCTGTATTTCCGATACATTGAAGAATGTATCGTGTATCAAGATACAAGATACTGTGATCGCACCACCACCATGCGAAACAATAAACGTTGGCTGAACGCCGCTTCACAAGCTGATACTGGTGCCACTAACTCACCAGAATAAAACTAAAGGCCGTGACATTATTTTATCTTTCCACCAGAATTTTCCAGTGAGGATAGGCGATGAGCTGTGAGCGTCCCTATTGGTGGAGCAGAGTCACGTGGTGGCACTCGCGTCGTCTCGATAGACAAGCACGCGAACATACACCTAGCCGTCATTTTGTTTTATCACTATTTTTAGTTGTGTCACTTGGCACTTAGCAACTGTCCTGTGCCGCGTTCTCCAATGCGCGCGGCGTCTTTCGCACACATTCTGATGTTGCAGTAATGTTATTAACTTATTATCGAAGTTTCTCTTGCGTGGTGCTTCGTTACAAAGTCTGAAGAATGCAAGCATAGGGGATTGCTTTGCGTCTAGTGGCTTTCACACATCGGAGCTTTGAAGGATCTCGTGGATGTAAGTATGACTTGCATGCACTAAGATTAACTTATATGCAAATATTATTCCAACAGCTATAGCGCCCCGGCACACTCACAGAACAGATCGAGTAAAATGGGTGTCTTTTTGTCCCACAACAATATTCGTCATCGGGCTTGCTTGCGTTTCCTTTCTTGAAAACTAGGCGCTGGCCACATTCCTACCATGAACAACCGCTATGTTGGCGTACGTCTCTTTTTCTTTTATCCAAAGAGTTTTTAAAATCATAATCCGCCTTTTTCACGACGCCCCGGCGCATACGCTCTCCTTTAGCGGAAACGTCGCGAAACGCCTCTTCATCTCGGAGGCTTTGCTTCTGGGAATACCGGTTGTCCCGGCCCCTACCAAGCCCCTACCAAAACGGCAGAGAGCAGCGCAGGAAAATGTAAGAGGCGGATTTGATTGTTCGTAGAAGTTCTTTCTTAGCTGTCCTTCTTTTCCATCCCATACAACATAAGACTCTATATAGGTTTTTCTCTGGTCTCCTTACTGCAATATGCCTGTATCGTACTGCCGAGGTACGCTCCCTGATTTATTCTTTCTTTTAACTGTCTGTGTCATTTCTGCTACGGTTTACATGCTTATGGTCCATTTGAATTTGCTCTTATGTAAAGGCGATGTTGAGAGCAAATATATAATGATCTGGGTACGCCTGGCGCGTACAGTAACAGAAGTTCTGATTACTACTAAGTAAAATAGCAAAATTGAGTTTCCATTATATTTATCCAAATTATAAGGAGCCATTTTAAATATGTTAGCGAAGTTATTCGAGAAGCATTGTTATACCAAATGCTCCGTTTTTCTCATGAGCGTCCGAACGAGCCGTTACGCTGTTTTCCATAGGCACTGAATTTAATTCTCATAGCTATTAGTGCTTACCGCCGCGGTGGTTTCTATAGTGGTTATGGTGCTTGACTGCTGACCCGAAGGTCGCGGCGGCCGCATTCCAATGGAGGGAAAATGCTAGAGGCCTATGTGCTTATATTTAGGTTTTATAACCCCAGGTGGTCAAAATTTCTGGAGCCCTCCATTACCGCGTCTCTCATAATCATATCGTGGTTTTGGGACTTCAAACGCAACAATTATTATTAGCTCTTGGGGGTGCTGCCTGTATCGAGTTTCTATGCTTATTCGCTGTGCTTGATACGTAACCGCTTTATTTTATTTAGATATTTTTGTTTTCCTTGTTTAGGCTCCGCTTAATTATTTTACTGTCACTAATCACCAGGTAATTGGAGCTATAAGTTGCATTAGTCTGAATAGCGACGGTGTCCTGTTGCGCTTTGTGCCACTGTACAATACGTCCGAATCGTTTCTAGGTGGCACATGTTGTGACGTACCCCTGTCCGGTGATCCGTTATTGCGCACACCGTAATACCTTTACGGGCAAGGTAGAACCCCACAGTGGTATTTGCACTATCGTTCGGAGGGTTCTTATTGAAATTCTTACGATCACATGGCAGCCCGCTAGCTGGTCGGGAAGCAGAGCAGCGACTCTCATCAATTACAAAAGCGACAAGCAAAAAGCTCTATGATCGAGGAGTATAAAGTGCTGTCATGTTAAGCAGCTAAAGCAACGCCAATAAGTTGTTCAGGTATTAAACTAATATACCTTGAGCAAGAAGTACAAAACGTTTGAGATACTAACACACATTCACTCAAATGAAACAAAATTGGTCGCAGTCAATACATTTTCAAGCGAACATTCTCGTGCATAGGCATTTAGTGCTACATTATACAAATATATAATGAAAATTTGCGAATGTATCGAAGTGTCTAAAGATACAGTTGGAATGTATCATATCGGATACAATCTTGTATCTGTATCTCAAACACTTCTAGCCTAAGTATCTTGTATCGTATCGCGATACAATTTCAAAGTATCTTTGCCCAGCCCTGCCGTGTTTTAATTAGTGATGCTGTAGCAGCGGCGTGAAGTTTTGTGCTGTATTTTAGCTCCGTTTGGGGACGTTGATCGGTCTGAGCGAGAGCTTGAGTATTCTGTTTACGTTGATCGGTCTGAGCGACAGCTTGAGTATTCTGTTACGTGCGAGCTTTTCCCGCAGGGGCGTCTGCGCAAGCACGCGCTTGGTGAGCGGCGGCACCACGGAACCGAGCCAACGGGGGGGGGGGGGGGGGGGGGGGGGGGGGGTGGAGTTCGAACCCCTCCCACACCTCACCGTGTGTGGCTTTCCCGTGTCCGGGGGAGAAGGGGATCGTTGGGATTGAGCCGACGCCGGGTGATTGGACCTTTAAGATACAGGGTCACAGCGCAAAAGACGAAGACAGAGAAGACACAGAGAACAGCCTCTTCTCTGTCTTCGTCTTTTGCGCTGTCCCCCTGTATCATGCCAAACCAGCAAGCCAAAACAGCTACCCTAGTGGGCCTTTAAGGCCCCCCGGCAAAGGCAACACACCCCTTTGGCCCCGTCTTCCCGTAGACGGCACCCCTGGGCTGAACCACTCAGGGGAAATCGGCAGCCGCCTTTTCCCATCTCTCTCTCAGTCTACTCACACCTTCGTCTTTCTCTGTCGCTTTTTATCTCTCCTGTCTACTGCTCTCTTCTATTTACTTCCTTGTTTCCTGGCGGTGAGGGTTAACCTTGTGTGGGTACTCAGTCTTGGTTATTCCATATTCGGTTATAGGAACGTTGTACGGCTGGCACTGGCAGGATTTGTCCAGCATCTCCTGCCACTTCCCCTTGTTGGGATCTGTGTTGGGGGCTGGCACCGCTGCCGAAATGTAAGCTATCTGTTAAGTGTATGTTCTCTTAAACCTGATCGCAACCCGAAAAGGTTACGGACCGAAACAGCCACCAAACCTTGTTCTAAGACCAATGAAAAATTTCCTAAATACCGTGTAATACAAATCGAATAGTCTGATGGAAAGGCCTGAACCATCTCGCGATTTTTGGTAGCAAAAAATCTAACAGAGAAACTGGGACCAGGCTACAAGGCCTCTAAAATGGCTAGCAGCGACCTTCTGCTTGAACTGCGAGACAAGAAGCAGTATGAAATCCTCCCGAATCTGACATCCCTATCACAGTCACCCCACACAGGTCTATGAATAACACTCGCGGCGTTGTTTCTGACGATGACCTCCTGAACCTAACTGGCGCTGAGCTTCTCGATGGATGAAAAGAGCAAAATGTAGTAAACGTAGAAATAATAGAGATCAGAAGGGACAACACAGAAAAAGTTAGTTTCGCCGCCGAAACTTTGGGCCGTCCGGCAAGCCGAGGATGCCGCCTGGGTCCAAGGGCTTCAAGCCGTCACCTGACGCGATCATCATCGACGGAGAGTGGGACGGGACAGGGGTTAATCCCCTCTTCCCCCCGCCTCGCCCGGACTTTTAATAAAGTTTATTCACTCACTCACTCGCCGCAACGGCGAAGCAATGAATGCGGTAGCAATAAATTGGAACGTAACGCGATGAACGGAAAGCAGGTCGAAATTGCCAGCGCGTCGCTCGAGCCCGTAGGACGCACGAAAAGAACGCGCACAGGACGAGCGCGAACTATCATGCGTCACAGCTCGATACTTGAAGCGCACTGCTCAAGCATAAAGCAGGACGCACGAAACGAACGAACAGGTACACACAGGACGAGCGCGAACTAACTCCCACAGTTGTCACTTATTTCTGTTTGAACAGCGCGCTCCTTTCGAAACGCGGCCGCTGCAGCGAGCGAAGTGATCTTCGTACCCTCTGTGACTTCAGCGCGGACATCGCAGGAAAAGCACAAGACATACAACCCACCGTTACTAAACTACGAGTCCGGCCATACGCACCGAACCAGCGAAGGTGTATTAAATGCCAAAGGTACGGTCATGGCTCCCTTGTTTGCAAAGGGCAAACCACATGTGCCAAATGTGCTTCGAAAGACCACACTTCTCAAAACTGTAATTCTCCATATCACTGTGTCAACTGCGGTGGTGACCACCCAGCGTACTCATGGGCTTGTGCTGCATGGAAAAAAACACGGTTGATCCCTCCATCATAGGAATAGGAAGGAATAGCACGAAAGTAAAGCGTGCCCTTACAGAAGTAACTGAATGCTTACTGTACATTGATATAAGAGAGTTTGTACAATGTATATTGATGTCTGGCAGCTAATGGCGCCGTTTAACGTGTGTGCACCCACTTTGATGATTGGTGGTACATCTCCATCCCGACGACTAACGTCAATGTTAAATGATTAAACAAACCCTTGTGGTAGTTGTAGTAGTTAACGGTGAAAACGTAATCAGTGAACGAGGTGTGATAGCCAGAAGAGCGTCGCATATTGGACGCAGAGCTTGTTCGCCATCCCGCGGCATGTTAAAATGTGATTGAACACCCACGGCCGCATTAGAGGGAAACGCAAAGAGCGTCGTGTCGCCCCGGTAGCTCGGCCGCGATTTTTCTCGGGGCGTGCGCGACAGCGGAGAACGCGGGGTTACAGCCAGGTGAGGCAGGCGCGCGTCGCAGAGCTATTTTTGGCTTGTGTTAGCGTGATGCTGAGCGAGGCCGACGCTTTTACGACGCTTGGGCAAAGGTCGCCACCTCGCGGTGTGTTAAGGCATTGACAAAATTCAACTTCTATTGAAAACGCGCCGAATGGGACGGACGCGTAACGCGTTGCAAGTGCTAGTCGCGGAGGCCACAGCAATGACGAATTACTTTACCTTGCCACTCCGGACTTTAGCCACTCCCAGAGGTCAACACCACCCAGCCGACCGGGAGAGTGGTAGATATAAAAGGCGCGTTCGTAATGCCTCCAGAGTCTGTGACCGTGGCGCAGTGGATAGCGTGCCCGGCATCTGTTGTTGCGGACCGAGCGGTCGTGGGTTCGATGCCCTTTGACGGTACCTTCTTTTCATTGCCATCTGACTGTGTATATTTTTTCGACCTCATTTCCGTGACGGAAATACGTCACTGAAGTCTTCGAGGACCCCAGCATAAAACACTTTCGTGTTAAAAAGAAAAAAAAAATATGTTATCTCATTGAAAGTCAGAGAGAATATCTCCTAGAAGGAAGCCAGGAGGAGAAGCTCCCCATTTCATGGTACAACCTATGCCGATGTTGCGCGTCATGGGGCAGCGTCACAACAGCTTCCGCCACTTGCCTGGCCCGCTCAGAGCGAGTCTTTGGCTGTGGGGCCTGCTTCGAAGGTGGCAGTAGTTCAATCTACTCCGCCAACTTGAGAACAAAGCCCGGCGACTCCAGGGTCGCTGCGTCTCAAGGTCTCGTCCCTCCAGGCGAGGTCCGAAACTCGAACCAACAGCTCGCACGTGCGGGCATCCACTGCCTCCCAGGAGGCAATGGACATCACATCGGTACGTCTGGTGCCGAAAGACCGGCGCGGTTCTCATGCCATACGCTTGTATACGCTTGAACATTTTGAGAGACAATAAAGAGTTCCAATCTTCGTGACGTGGTACACGCCGCTTGCGAAAATATTTAAGCTACTCGTTGTCACTTGGCAAAGCTCCGAACAATGAACTGTAAGTAGTGTGTTCAACTGGGCTGGTTGATGCAACATGAAAGGGAACGAAAACAGCGCTTGGTACAGGACGAAGTGAAGACTACAGACACGGCTGAACATACCGGCCGATATGTATATGATTGTCTAAGAGAGCACGCTTACTCGCTCAAAGAATCTGTCCTCAGCCATTTGGGTGATCATTGTAAAATTTGCAGATGTCAGCCAATTTTCAATATGTGCGTGGTCATAGGGCGCTATAATTAGCAGCGCACGCACGAGATGAGGGGTTTTCACATACAGCAACATGGTGTTTCTCGTGCATACGTGCCTTCAATTTCCTTTCACAACAGTGTAGTTAGATACTGTGATGGTGAGGTTAGTCACGTCGCAAGGCGTGTGACGCGAGGAAGATGGCGACAGTGCGGAACACAAAAGGAAGTTATATTCATCGAGAGACACACATTACAAACACAGTAACTAGACGCCGTGCACGCGGTTCGCAAACATAACAAAAAGGAGCAGGCAGTCTCACAAGTCTGTGCCGAAGCCCGGTGCCTTGAAGTGGAACTCGTTGCGTGCTCGTGGTGCAGTCGTCGCTTGGGTACACGAGTCAGCGTCCCGCTGCAGAAGGCATCACCAGGACTAGGCGTGGCCGCACACCGTCATCGACGTCGGCTCGCTGGACATGGTCAGCAGCTCCGGGGTCTCGAGGACGCTCGCCATGCCTGAGATGTCCGCAGGAGGCCTCACCCAGAACTCGTGCCGGGTCACGCCGACACGCCGTGCCCCGAGGACGTCAGCGGCTCGAAGACAGGAACCCGGCCTTCTGAACCTCGCGCGTAGTTGCGGATTCGCCCTGGGCTCTCTCGCTTCGTCTTGTCGGCTCGCCGTTCCAACAGCTCCGTTGGTTGGTTGGTTGATCCTAGAGCAACAGCTCCGTTCTGCGCGAGCGCCTTCTCTTCTTTTTTTTTTCGATGCGCGAGCTTCAATGTCACTTCATTTTCGTCATCTTCTAGGGGATGCAGCGCTGTCGTCTGCTACACTCGCATTCTTTCAAGTTGCTTCATCACAGATACCTATCGGACAATAATGCGACAGCTTCCAGAGCAACTGATCGATATGACATTATTGCTGAGATGCCTGTCTGATGTATCCGCGTATTCTGCTTCTTGCTTTGCTCTCTGCACAAATTCCTGTTTCCTACACATTGAAATGTCTTTTTTTTTTTGCTGTAAGCTTTCGCACATAGCGCCGTGTCCGTCGTCTTCATTTCGTGCGGTCCAAAGCGTTTTTCTTTTTTGTTAACTTACGAACAATGACGCTGTTTTGTCCGTCTTTTTGCGGTCGCAATGATAGTCTGTCACGAAAAGAATTTAGGCATCGTTAATCAAACTCCTAAGGCTGACTTGAGCAGCTTTAGGCGCTGCAACATGTATATACTGTGTAGAGTGACGTCGTGAGCCGCGTGCCAACAAAACGGAAACCAGCTGTCCCTATAACCGGTGCCGTTTACAACTGGTGCCGCCGCCATGCGGTCACCATTGGTAGCGTGCAAAAATCTTTCACAACGTAGAAGAATGGTTTTCTGGCCAGTTGACAAAGATTAATTTATTGGTGCTGCATTGCCTATCACTTCGGTGCGCATGTTAACGTTGACTTATTTGAACAGACAGACAGACAGACAGACAGACAGACAGACAGACAGACAGACAGACAGACAGACAGACAGACAGACAGACAGACAGACAGACAGACAGACAGACAGACAGACAGACAGACAGATAGATAGATAGATAGATAGATAGATAGATAGATAGATAGATAGATAGATAGATAGATAGATAGATAGATAGATAGATAGATAGATAGATAGATAGATAGATAGATAGATAGATAGATAGATAGATAATAAAATCGTGAGGCTATGCGTGGGGGTGCGGGTGACTTACTGGGAAAAATTGCTTGCCGATTTCTACGCAAGCTCAGCATTCTCGTGACAACATTCTAGCAACAGAGCTATATATCGCGTAAAACGTGAAAAGACTTCAATGTAAATTGTATGTCTTTGCATGAACTGTCCCTATAACATTAAACAGTTGGTAGAACTGTGAATTTTGAGCGAAGATGCGAAACTTTGTGCGTTAGCATCCGGCGCATATTGCTCAATTTCTCCGCTTCCGGCATTGCCTGCATGCATCAAGCGCTATAAAAATAAATTTAGATCCGTATTATCCAGCTGCACAATGTCGCTGGTATTAGATCGAAGGACTGCAAGTATTCAATGTCGCTGAGCTTTGTTTCATCCCTACGGCAATAGAGGAGCTTAAACAAGATTAGTCAATCTTCTGACTCGCGCTTAGGTGATGTGCTCGGTGATTATTTAAATAAGAAAAAAAGAACATTGTAACGTGCCCTGTGAAAGACGAATCGCACACACGTAGGTCAGAGGGCGCTCGACAAAGAGTTGTGACGTGCGAACGTTCCACAGAATTCTAACGTTATTATAGGAACGTTGCTGCAGCGGTGAATGATGACAGGAGCCCGTCATTGGAATTTTATGAAAAATGTAGCAATATTGGCGCTTCTGTCCTCCTTAAATTGTGGTGGTCCGGCGCATTCTTTTGATGCAAAACAGCCAAGACCTCCCGCAAATCGGCCCGGTCGGGCGTTGGCAATCGGCAACAGTTCACCAAGAGCGCACGGACCACGTCCACGTCAACGTGTGTATATTTTATTTTAATGTTTTTCATCTAGTGTCATTTCTGCTTAGCATTGTCTGTGACCCGTGGTGAATGCTTATGTCAGACCCGTCATCATGAAAAACGCCCTTTAGGACAAAGCGCAGACCATATGCCCATGAGGATGCATGTACAGCGAAGACGCTTTCAGCGAGCACCATGCAAGGAAAGTATGCGATATTCTGGTCCAGTGCTCACCTATTTTCCGCTTAACTGTATACGTAATTTCCATGCTCTGTTAACGTACATGTACGTGAGCTTCAGTTATACTCAAGCAAGTGTGAGCCAGGCTCTCTTTCATACCATAATCACAACTGGGCATCGCCTATCATGAGCTCTTGACTGCTCAAATATAAAGCATCTAAAACATGAGTGAGATAAAAAAAGATCTAACAGAAGAGAGTTCTACAAAGGAACTCGAATGTCACGAATTATTCCACTCATTCTATTCAATGTTTCTAGATCAGCAACAGCATGACGAGCGTAGTACAACCATATCTTGACAAGAAAATCGCTAAAGCATTCACCATCTCCCCCAATATATATATATATATATATATATATATATATATATATATATATATATATATATATATATATATATATATATATATATATATATATATATATATATATATATATATATAGTAGTGGGAAAAGAATCACGCAGACCCCGATAGAATAAGGCTGTGTTGTCTTTTTAGTTTGTTCTCGTATTAACCTTGAGGTGTTGGAAGCGTACTTCAGGAACAGTTAAAAAGCAAAAATTGATCTTAGTGCTGCGTAGATTTTCTGTTTGCGATCTCAGACTGTTTGCAGTTTAATGCTAGCGTGAGATTACGTTCCTGCGAAAAAATTAGATAAAGCGCAGATCTGATGACAACCCCCCCTTTTCCTCCATGTGGCGTGCAATCCAATAATGCTGTCATATCACTAGTGTGTAATGCCATATCAACTGCGTGTGCAATCTTACTCTGTGTAACCCGACATCAACGCCACGAGTCCCAAATGTGCGCGCTTGAATCTATGTCGACTGCGTGTGACCGCTATCTTATGATGTCATTCTTGCTATCGATAAGTTCCTTGAAACTATCTAACTTAAGCGTGTTTATAAGAAAACCCACCACGACGTACTTGTTACTTTGACAAAGTCTGGTCCACCAGACGAAACTTTAGTGAAAATACACAGTGCCAAACCAACGAAAGTCGTAATCTCTTTCTTCATTCCTTATATATATATATATATTATTTATATTATCGTCGTGTAGGCAAGTTGTACCTGCCTAACGTCTGTGGTAGCCATGACTACTTAAAACCTGAATTTCTTGCGAGGTGTGAGCGCCCAGTGGCTGTTTTGATTGGCACGGAGCTCTATGACCACATTTCTTTAGTAGCCAATGACCGGACATAGTTTAGAAAAAAAAAACGTGCGACATTCTTACAAGCATATGTTAGTGCCTACTGCTGTAGTCACGCCAACCACTCTCCTTTGACCGGATTTTCTCTCTACTGCCGCCTTGCCCCTTTTCGTCGTTTCTTTGTGCCGCAGTGTTTTGCCGGGTAGAGAACGCATAACAATGACTTAGCAAGACGCCGTAACGTTAAATTATCCCGAGAGGCCATACCTGCAATACATTGAAGAATGTAACGGTGCTCGCGCTGCTATCTATGTTATAGTCTAAGACGTTCCATTGCAGATGCGCCGTACAGATTTGTACCGCCACGTATCGCGCGTTTACAAAGACAACGTGCTCCAAACCCGCGTATGTATATTCAATTTCATTTACTTTCTCAGTTATCATTGTGTCAGAACTATTCCTTCAGCCCAGACTAATATGCGAATGTGTCACAGATAACCCTAGGCAAGTCTTGCCTACACCTGCAGAGATTCACAACGAGCGCGGAGCGAGAGGAATATTGCCCGCGCCTCCTGTACTACGTCGAGGTCTGTAAATTCACGTTTGCTTGTTGCCCTGTTCAAGTATATATATATATATATATATATATATATATATATATATATATATATGATTGCGGTAGACGTTAACGTGCGATGGTTTCACTGCGTCTCTTGCAGGACATCCTTTTGTAAAGCCCACACCTCATCGTTCATATGACGAGTATGATCATGACTATGAAGAAGGTGTTGTTTTTTGTTTCGCTCCGCGGTTCAGACGTCGTCATTCATGCTTCACGAATATTTACTGATCATGTTAGGCTGACAACATCTGGCGCATTCTTTTGCAGGATGGCTCCGCATACATAACAAGTTTTATCTAGGACGGTTGGAGGAACCGCCTGAGCCTAAGCTTCGTGAGTCTCTGAACCACTTCCGCGTATATATTGTTATCTTTACTTCTATGTTTTGATTCTTGCTGCTATCTATTTGTATATAGTGTTCTTGATGAAGTACGATGACGCCGCGCGTTCTCTTCTAGCCAAACCCCCTAAATACTCTCAGGCACGTCACCCACGTTTACAGAAAGCTCTTGTGACTGAGCCACTGCCTCCGGCGCCAGCTGTCCGTACGTATTTTTATGCTTGTTTGCATTGCGTGATATTATTTCGCTTTGCTTAGAGCACAGCTATTTAATTGACAGGGCCACTGACTGTAAAAATAGCCGGTTGCGTTTTTTTACTAGTCACCTGCATCCCATAGCACTATCATGCTTCAACGATAGGATAGTAGAGCGAGTTCCAACAGATTCGTTGTAAACAATTGAGGTCAAAACTGGCAGGGACTCAAAAAATATGAACACGAAAAAGCACGTGCTTAAATTTCAGGTATGCGAAGTTTTTAAGCATCCTCGGTACTAACAAGTTGGGGGGCTAGAAATCTTTGTGCAGATGATGGTGTAATGGCTGAATATTAGCTCCCCCATGACATCTCAATTAGGCGGAAACTGCAAATAATGTTACATATGTGAACAACTAGGAAAAATCCGCAATCATCAAGAATGAATGAGAAATTTAGCGAACGTTATGCTTAACTTGAAACATTGCGCAAGGACGTAGGGGGAATGAAATTGTTTACTTCGTCCATTAATTGTGCGTTAAGAAATTGAGCAAATCAAAGAAGGAACCGAGCTCGAGAAAGAATAAAAACCCTAGACAATGCACCCTCGCTCAAGCACGACGGCTTCGACGCTTTGCAAAAGTGCTTTAGTGTTCCTGTAGTAATTGCGTTCTGATTTAGATGCGGGGGTAATCGCCGCGGTAGCTCAGTAGCTAACGTGTCGCGCCTCTATGATAGAAGACGCGGGCTCGATTCACCGCCACAGCAGCCGCATTTCGGTGGGGCCGAAGTGCAGGGGCACTCGCCTACTTATATACAGGCGCACGTATAGAAAACCCAGATGGACAGTATTAGACCGTATTATCATCAATCCGCGCTGCTGCCTCTGCGGCGGCATTGCCTCGCTGAACCACATCCTCTGGGGTCGCCAGGACGATCCCCCGCCCGCCGACCTCATTCGCTCACACCTGACCGAGGAACAATGGGAGGCCCTTCTCTCCAGTGACGGCAGAGAAATCCAGACACGGGTCCTGGGACGAGCTGACGACGTCATCGAGAACCACGGCCTGGCAGCCTACGCGGCTTAGTCTCTTTACCCATCACCCCTTCAATTGATAAAGGTGTTACTCACTCACACATATAGTAATATCTGGGGTTTAACGTCCCAATACCAAGATATGATGATGAGAGACGCCGTAGTGGAGGGCTCCGGAACTTTCGACCACCTGGAGTTCTTTAACGTGCACCTAAATCTAAGTATACGGGCATCAAACATTTTCGCCTCCATCGAAAATGCAGCCGCCGCGGCCGGGATTCGATCCCGCGACCTTCGGGTCAGCAGTCGAGCGCCATCACCACTAGACCACTGCGGCGGGGCGTACTCACTCACACACTCCAACTACGGTGAACCTCATGGGGATTTTGCCACTCACAACACCAAGGGCTGAATTCAGGAAACAGCTTTTTCGTAAATGCGTTTTCCCATTGGTCAACCGGCTTCGTTAATTTTATGTCCAGCATCGTGATTGGCTGAAATATTCTATTACAAAAATTTTAAGCGTAATACATTTTTGTGAACACGGGCCGAGAATTCAATCAACAATTTTGTATCACGTAACAAAGGTACCTTTATTATTTTTGAGCTTCCGAATAACATGCTATAGATGTACACGAAGGGCATGTGATGAATTTTTTTCGCTTTGATGGCCCACATGCCGCCAACGGTGTGAGAGCAAAAGCTAAATATGGGCGAGTCCTTGCCGCATTAGTGACATATTTCTCCTCACTTTAGCACAAATGTCAAATCATTCCACGCGTCTTGATCGTGAGATATGGTAATCATCAGTCAATAAGATTAAGCGCGGTTGACTTCTTGGGAATAATCGCGCTTTTTTAACGTACAGGAACTGACTGAACACGCCACAAACACAGAGCGCAGCGTTTGTCTGCGCTCTGTGTTTGTGGCGTGCTCAGTCAGTTCATGTACGTTAAAAACGCGCGATTACCCCCAAGATGTACAACCAACTAGCCCCTATAGCTGCTCTTATTGCGGTTGACTTCCACACAGACCTTAAGGGTTTCCCAGCAAGCGACAGAGTAAGCCAAGACGGATTGTGTTGAGAATTCTCTTCGCGTAGAATGGACTTCGTCTGCTTTTTTGGCGGCTCATGAAAGTCGATTACACAACAGAGCACTGCCCAGATAAAGTTCTATCTAAGCTTATACGTCTGTTTGTGTAGGCATGACAACCGCGGCGAATAATCACTTATAATCATTCGTCAACAACATTTGCTGCTCCGCAAATGAGGTACCGCCGCATTAGCACGAGAGTTGCGTGCGCGTGTTTATCCCAGAAATTTCTACTGCACACGGTTTTACTAGCCTTCTTGTCTGACGTTTTGTGACCTTAGAATACAAAGGTTAGAATGTACATATGTTGAAGTTTCCTTATTTATTTCATAATACCCCTCAAGGCCCACGAAAGAGTATTGCTTAGGTGTAACAGATACATAAAACAACGCGAGTTTTATCCAACGAAGGCAGGAGTCAGGGGAAAGTGGAAGCTTGAAGAGATGAAAAATTAGTAAACAAGCTCCACCACACCCCCAGTTTACGAATTTTTCATCTCTTCAGTGCAAGTGTTATGCTTTACATCAGCTGTCGGCAACCTGCGGGCCGCGGGGTAGTATTGTGCGGCCCCCGGCACGACGTTAGAACACCCCGCACCCCTACAACTAGCCGATGAACACCTCCACGACTTTCTGTGTCTGTCTGTTAGCAACCTTGATGTACAAATTAGCGAGTTGGCTAAGAATGTTCTACACCAAAAGTCACATTGAAAGTTTTTTTTTCTTGCTTGTCACCTATGTTAATAATTTGAACCTTGCGACATGCGTGCTGAAAGTAAACATGGTTTCTATTCCATTTTTCTACGTCAATAATGTCAAGTCGCCGAATGCTTTCTCTTTAACTGCAACCCCCCCCCCCCTCCACCCGACTCCCCTCCTCACTTCCCGATTTGCCGTGCGGCCCCGCCTTGTCGCCTACATGCAGCTCGGCCATGCGCCTGAAAAGGTTGCCGACTCCTGCTTTACATGATGAAAAAATTATTACACGATAATATAACACACTGTCATATACACAAATAAAACAACATACAAAATGCACCAAGCAAGTTCAAAATACAAAACTGACCAAGGAAACCTATATTAAGAGCCCTAGACAGATAGAATTCGCATAAAAAAAAGAAAATTAGGTCTTGCTCGGAAAATACATAGGTCTTCGGCTTGCCAAATAAATAAACCACATAGACACACCCGTATAATGCGCGCACAAATTGTATAACAAATGCTCACAACACCTGTATACCCTGAACGACATATGATGAAACACCCGTCATGGCGGTCTATAGTGGTTATGGTGCTCTAATGCTGACCCATAGGTTGAGGGATCGAATACCGGCCACGGCGGCTACATTTTCGATGGAATCGAAAATGCTTGACGCCCGTGTACTTAGATTTAGGTGAACGTTAAGGAACTCGAGGTGGTCGAAATTTCCAGAGCCGTCCACTACGGCGTCCCTCATAATCATATCATGGCTTTCGGACGGTAAACCAAACATTTATTATTATTATTATTATTATTATTATTATTATTATTATTATTATTATTATTATTATTATTATTATTATTATTATTATTATTATAAGTGCATGCTGTCGCCGACTGTTTTGCCACGCATTTCTCATCCGTTTACAAGGCCTCAGACTCTAGCACTGATATCAGACAACAGCCCAAGGCGGTTAGCTCGTCCAGTGCTTTGTCGCTGGATGAAAATCTTATCTGCGAATGCGTTAAGCGCTTAAAACTATCCTTATCATGTGGCCCAGATGGCATCCCCTCCGCCATACTAAAAGCTTATGGTAGTATATTTGTCCCAGTACTGACTACGATATTTAATAACTGCTTGGACACTTCCACATTTCCTAGCACGTGGAAAACTGCTCGTGTTTTCCCAGTATTTAAGTCGGGCTCTAAGCCAGATGTTTCTCATTATCGCCCGATTTCTCTACTATGTGCCACATCAAAGATCTTCGAAGTGGCTCTTCACAAAATATTGTCTTTTAGTGTGAAAAACTCATTGATTCCAAATCAACTTGGTTTTCTTGCTGACCGCTCAACTATCACAAATATTGCTAATTTCATGACGCAGATCTCTACACCTATTTCTCAGAGAGGACAGGTTGACGTAATCTACTGTGACCTGAGCAAGGCTTTTGACGTAGTCAGCCACACACTGATTATGGTTAAACTTGCGAACTTTGACGTTGACTTGTCGATTGTGAATCTCTTGCACAGCTATCTGCTCAATAGATCTTGTTATGTTGCCGTAAATGGCCAAACCTCTTCTTTGTATAAAGTGACTAGTGGGGTCCCTCAAGAGCCGGTATTAGGCCCACTCCTATTTTTAATTTACGTTAATGATGTTTCTTTTGCCATTCGTAATTCTTCTTTCCTCTTGTATGCCAATGACATCAAGATTTTTAAGGAAATTCATTCAGTTAACGACTGTCGCTTGCTGCATTCAGGCTTGCGCTCTTTTTCCGAATGGTGCAACGGTAATAACCTTTCTCTGAATACCTCGACGACAAAATTCATGTCTATCACTCGCAAAGCATCTAGCGTGTCATTTCAATACTCTGTCAATTCTGTGCCGTTTTGCAAGGTTTATGAAATGAGTGATCTTGGTGTTGTTGTTGACAGCGCGTTAAACTTTTCTTCTCACGTTAAGCGTGCTGCTATGCGGGGCCTTCGTTCTCTCGGATGTGTTTGTAGAATATCTCGAGAATTCAGGTCTCCCATGGCCCTACACAAATTGTACACGGCAATATGTCTTCCGCAACTTGAGTATGCGTCCGTGATATGGAATGGCATTGCTCAATCCAGCGGTAACACCATTGAACGAGTCCAGAAAAAATTCCTCAGCATATATAACCATCGCTTTGCTAAAAATGACTCTGGATCTCGTTCAAATACTGCAGAATTATTATCACTGCCATCACTTCACTGCCGACGAAATCGCTCTGATCTCTTATTTCTTTACAAGCTAGTCCGCGGTATCATATCCGGCCCTGTACTTCTCAATTGTGTAAATCTTCGAATTCCGCGTAAGTTAACCAGAGAGAACAGACCGTTTCATGTACCCGCCTGCTTCTTCCAACACTCTACCGTTCACAGAATACAAAGTCTATAATGTCAATTTTCTTGATCTTGACGTTTTTCATAGCCCACAATCATTGTTTTTATCCGAGCTTTGCACTGTTTTGACATAGTGTGGCACAATGTACAAAGCCTTCCCTTCGCAGTATTAGAGAAGCGAGTTGGGCTAGTTGGTGCGTATTAACTGTGGACATATCTACTAGTGCTAAAAACACCAAGGACGAGGTAAAGACAGCAGACAGGACGCAGCGCTAAACTTCAACTGATCTTTTACTTCCACAAGACACAAGAAATCACAAGCTGCGCAGGAGGCTGCGCCACACTGAAGAAAACAAAAAAAAACGCCCCCATAAACGTCACTACATTCTTTTCCTTTCACATGCCCTAAGTTGATGAATCGTGTGATAACTAATCCAACGGTTCTATGCGCAGATTACGGTCCACGTATGCGCACTCCTTGTTGCTGAGGGCCAGCGTGGTGCGCTTACACACCGATCACCCGCTTTTTTTTATGCAAAAGGCCTCGTAGATCTCTCTGTCTGATTGCCCTCGCAACCGCCTGAGCACACGAGCGCAGTGAAACTGTGCTTTGCACTCGCACCTTCGGCAGTGGTCAGCAAGATGGCCAGCGGCAGCTACGGCACTGACGGATGCCCGGTGTTCCCTCAGACGGTCGTTTAAACAACGGCCCGTCTGGCCGATGTAGCACTTTCCGCACGACAGTGGAATCATATATACCACTGCGACTGAGCATTCCACGAAGCGCGTGACATGCTTTTTCCCACAGGCTCGAGCACCCTCCGTAGCATTCACCATACGGCACATCCCAGAAAGTTTTCTCGGTGCAGTGAAAACAACGGAGACGCCGCATTTCAGTGCTGCCTTTTTGAGGCGGTGCGGCACCCTGTGCATGTACGGCACCGGTACAGGGCGCACATGCCTTGCCTGCTCACTAAGCCCAGTGGTCGGTCGTGCCTGCTTCACCTCTGAAATGAGGTTTTCCGCTACCGACACTATGGTGCCGTCAGGGAACCATAGTGTTAGCGCTGCGTCCTGTCTGCTGTCTTTACCTCGTCCTTCGTGTTTTTAGCGCTAGTAGATATGTCCTTCGCAGTCTTTCCACATAGTTGTATATATGCAATCAAATTTTTTATTCCCCGTCAATATTTCTCGTGTTGTCTTATTTTACTCCTCCCCTTTTGTGTTCATTTCTCTTTGTCTACGTGTTTTTGCTCTTTTTATTTCTGAAAACTGTCTGTATTGTATTGTTTATTTTTATTGTTTTTTCTTGCGTGCGCCAGCACAAAGACCTTACGGTTGTTCCTGGGCACGTTAAATCAATGATTAATTGATTGATTGATTGTTTGATTATTATTATTATTATTATTATTATTATTATTATTATTATTATTATTATTATTATTATTATTATTATTATTATTATTATTATTATTATGATAGCATATAATGAAACTCTGAAAGAGTACGTGATAAATATCTACCCGGAAATGTCGCCGTTCCTGAAAAGCTGCAAAATCGGTTCGAGTAGCAATGTGTGATAGCAGGTTATACCATGCAACTAGTCTTCGCGAAATGAAGGACTTAGCATTATCGCCTTAACGACACGGTATGCGATAAATTATAACTATTGTCACGTGATGTATTGCCGTATAAACGTCAGGGAACGAGGAAGGGCGTCGATGTGGACGGTATGAACGGCGGGCGTAAAGCAGCCAAAGTGCAGGCAAGCGCAAGCTCGGGTCGCGTCGCCGCTACTAACGCTGTGGCTAGCTTGTTTGGCTGCTTCGTCGTCGTCTTGTACTGTTCATTGTACTATGAGTTTTATATGAAGAGGCACAAACAATAACGCATGATGGCAATTATCTAGAAATAAGAAATTGTGCCCTAACTGCGTGAAATAATGGAATCTGTTTTCTAAGTTATTTTCCTGCTTTTTTATGTCCATCTTTTCTGTCTTTGAATACATTTTTTACAGTTGCTCCAGCATACGGAACCGATTAAAATCATTAAAATGCAGTCACTGCGAAAATAAAGACACGGAACATTGACAACATGGAATACAACTGCGGAATTCGCATAAATATGGCTAAGGGCTGGCCTTCGAATTAAAAAAAAATCGCATAATTCATGTTGCCACGAAGACATCAATAAGCAGGCGTATCAGATTTATGTAGCTGCAAAGCATGGGAAATCCAAAAGAGGTGACGGCATCTACATTCATGAACAGAAATGGCATTGAAAAAATATTCTTAAAACACTTTACGTATTAACCTAAATAAATGAAATCAAATAAACATCCTTGGCCTGAATTCATTTCCCTGGATTTTATTAAGCTTGTAGCACCCTGATAAAAGGTTACAGTGTGCCAAATGTTAGCATCATATTTTTCCTGTTGGTCCAACAATCTTTCTTTCTTTCTTTACCTAAGATCCGAAAATTTGAAACGTTCATGTTCCTCTCTAACGAAGAAGTAAAAATTCAATGTCAATTCTGTTAACTCCAGTTTATGGCGTACCTTGAGTGGACGAGAGAGAGAGAGAAAGCAACGACAAAGCAAAATGCAGGTAGGCCAGCGAGTTTGCAGCCGGACCTTATACTGAAGGATGGAGAAGGAATTGTGGTGTGCCACACTACACTAATAGACAAGGGAGGTTGATTGTTAAGCGAGAGAGAGAGGGGGGGGCACGAGCACACAATGACAATCTTTCACCATTGCAGCTGAATCTCACAAAGGAACAAAATTATGTCCATCAAAATATAGGGCAACAAACTGTAAACTTTACCAAATACGAATATGTCATGCATTAAACGAACGTTAGTGGATGCCGCGCCAATGAGGTTTTCCTCTACAGTATGGGTAGATTGAGGCCACGCGTAGTGCTTGTCTGATGTGAAATTCTTGCGTGAAGAAAATTAGACAAGAAACAGGCGACGGAGTGGCGCAAATTGCAAGCCAGTTCGTATCCCAACCATGGTCAGCTACACAGAGATCTACACAGACTCAATATGTAAAGCACGTAAAATAGAAGTGGCCTCCCTAAGCCACATGCTATGGGGGTGTCCCAATCAGCAGACTCCACAGAACCTCTCCGGGAGCGATGACGGAAAGCGCTCCTCCGCTTCGATCTACAGGACCAAACCTGGCTATCCAGCAGGCCAGGGAGGATACTGGAAGACAAGGTCTCCCCTCCTCCATCTGAGCGGTCTGGCCCGCACCAGCAACTATGGCCGGATCTCGCAATAAGGATGTTTCATTCAAGAAAATGAATAAGAGACCTGAACTTGAGGCCGTGAACAAGGTGACGAAGGCAAAGCAGGCCGCCACAATCGGAACAGTCCAATAGCGGTCCTTCACCACGGCCACGGTCAACGTCATGTTCTCAACGCAGGTAGTGCCAACCCACAGGCGAAGTGTGCTGGGTGAATTACGTTACTGGATCCGTACAGACCCTGTTGAGTGTGACAGCATGTGAGGATAAGTGTCAGTAAGGCCACCGAGATAGGCGGAAATGTATGCCTCATTCTGAATATTTTTCATGGTCACGCACCTTCAGCAACTTCAAAAAATTACAGCATATCCACGGGGTGAATGATGATGAGTGGGGCGAAGCTCCGGAGGGCATCATCGGTAAACCGTGAATACGAGTAATTCGCCCCACTAAAGTAAACACGTGAGAAATGTTAAACATGGCAGGGGCCATATATGACATCATTGATATTTTCATATCACTTCTTTTCTACATATTTCATCATACTACAAGTATAGTTTTATAACATCTCGCATCTCGCATCGGCTGCTCAACAGTCACCTGTGAAGCGCCGGCGGTGGACATTTCTCCTGATATAGGGCTTGGCTGGAGAAATTCCAGAGGGATGGCTTCGGGACTAAGGCCATCCCTCTGGGAATCTGGACAGGAGTGTCCACTGCAGGAACGGGTTGCGGGATCGGACTGGCAGAACCGCTTCGTGAAGGGGTGGTGAGCATCAGGCGTTGAAGTCCGAAGATCCGAAGACCCGAGTGTCGTATTCCTCAGAGAAATCGTGGTTGCTGCTCGAGCTTCCCACTTCGTCGTCCTCAGTTATCTAGCCGGCCTTGAACATGTCCGAAGAACCGAAGACCCGAGCGCCGTCTTCCTCAGAGAAATCGTGGTTGCTGCTCGAGCTTCCCACTTCGTCGTCCCCACTTATCTAGCCGGCTTTGAGCCGTGTTTTCATCATTACAAGTACCGCCATCTAGCGGACACTCTACGAACTAAACGAGAGGTGGCTATTACATACATCGGGGACGCACGACCCACGGCTTAAGGAGCTTCGCCCCTAAAAAGCACAAGGAATGACGTACGTGTGCATTTGAAGTACGGTTCAAAACGCTCGGTTCATAAAGCATATGCTGCGCTGCAGTGCATCATATTTAGCGCCGCATTCTGTCTTACCCCTAAACTACTCCGAGTTCAAAGACGAGTGAGTGGTTTCTCTCTCGCCCTCGCTACCCTTCCTACGGGCGATATCACCTCCTCGCCGCTTCTTTTTTCATAAAGCACGTGTACAATGTTAGCCCCACGGTGGTCAGCGCTAAGCATTGAGCCTATCAGGATTTCGCGCTTGTCGACTACACGGTGTTATCTCCGTTCGCGCAGTCGCGAACGGACAAAACAAAGTGAAATCAGCTGGCCGCGCACAATAGTCATACGAGACAAGGAAGAACGGGTTGGCGACTGCATGGCGAAGCAGGGTAGGAGAGAATTCACAACTGATATTCCTCGTATATGGACCAATGGACAGTTTGTATCTTAATTACGTCACGTGAATCACCCTTGTGGCATCACGAAGTGCGCCGAAAAGATGAGAAACGCCGGAACAGAATAACGCGCTCGTTTCTTGTTTTTTGTATTATAGAGGCTGTTTAGGGGTTCTTTAAGCACGCATGTGAAATACAAAGAAAATGCGGAGGCGGAAAAGCTATGCGTACATTGAAATTGGAAATGTCTGTATAACCCTTATGTGCTGGAATAGGTGCCATAACTATGAGTTAACAAGACATAGAGGATGTCCATTAATATTTTGATTGAGTATGGTTTCGTTCCTCTGATGCTTACGTAACGCAAACAATTACGGTCACTTTTAAAACAAATATGCTTCATGATTTGTTATGCACGCGCGAACCAGGCTTTCTTTCATTAACACAGCTCAGAATCCGTTGTCACCCTGTCTGCTCAAATACAAAAGCTTTTAAAATTATGAGTGAACGAAAGAAGAACGACATAAAAACAGCTTTATAAAAGCGATCGAGCGACACGGTTGATTTATTTCGCTCATTGTATTAAATGCTTCTAAGTCAGCATGATCACAAACGCTGCAACAGCATTTCTAGAAAAGAAACATTGCTGAAGCACTCATCTTCTTGTTACCCACTCTATGTAGTATAAAAACTGCATTTGAAAAAGTGCGCTCGTAACTGAGGAGCACATAGAGACAATCTATGCAATCACTGCTTCAAACAAGCGACTGCTATCATTGTGGGCCAGGCATAAAAGATTGGTAGCACTGGTCGTTCGCTGATTTCTAGGGGCTCTGCAATAACGCTAACTCCTGTTTGTTCCCTTGTACAAAGGTTCATTACACTTGGCAGCTGCATTTGTAGGCGGACAATCCTTGACTAATCAAGGATGTCAGGGAAATGCCAATAAAACATGGAGGACACTTGAGCTTCTCCTTGAAGAGTAGAACGCGATAACGTAATTGGGCCCCGTGCGCATCGCCTTCCCAACTGCTAGCCTAGCCTTGGTTTTCGGTGCATGCCTCAACTGTGCCGTAAGAGAGCGAACGACTTAGAACGAATACTGCAAGTACAGTTGCGCACTACCCACTAAGCCACAATCCTTCCTTGTGCGAATCAGCGAAGGGCCCACTACGCGTCCGTAAGGCAAGACGCGAACCTACGCGGCTGCTCACTTTGTTGATGCTTACCCGATTATAATGATTAAATATGTCTGAGCGTTTTGTATTGGGCGGACCTTTAAAATACCCGCTCGTTCCACAGTTCACATGTTTCGACACCTGGCGCGATTCTACGCTTCTGCCACACAATGTTACATGCTTAAAGGGGTCATGAACCACTTTTCCAAGTAATGATCTAATGGCCTCAGTATCGGAGTGTACTGCCTCCCGAATCGATTGCCGCAAAAATTTCTCGAATCCGTCAAGAATCAGCGGAGTTACGGGGGTTTGGCGCACGCTCCCAGCGCTTTCTCTCTTTTCTCGTGCCGACGAGCGCACTGGAAGCTAGACAGGGAGGGATACATTGGGGGAAAGAAGTTACGCCAGCGCGCGTCATGAAACGCGATCGCTCTCCCGCTGTGATTCGCTTGCGCAGGTGCGGCTACCGTGTATTGAGGAGTGCGGCGCCGGCAAGTGGCGGCACCCCGCGGCAAGAAGCGCATCTGATCCGAACGCCGCTCTCGATTTACGTCGGCTATCGGCCAATAAGCATGCTATGTCTCTTGCGACGTACAGCGGACAGACGCCCCGCCCACCGACGAGAGTGAGAACCGGCCTCTGTTTGAAAAGAGGGTGCCTGGGGAAACGGCAACTTCGCGCTCCGCTTGTGGCCATTACGCGGCGCGCACGACTGTAATATTTGGCAGAGCAGTTCATAGCCGTGTCAGCTTTCCACAGGATGTGTTTTTTCAATCAGCCCAAGGGGTGCTTCATGACCCCTTTAAGAGACTCCCTCCACTACTTATGACATTCATATAGTGTTTTTTTTTCTTTCAAAGCTGTTTCAAGCAATAACGTGGCTCGCGGTAGAACACCTACTTGCCACGCAGACGACCTGGGTTCGATTCTCACTCGTGCCGAAGATTTTTGATGGGAAGCAGCTTAAAGGGCCCCTAAACCACCCAGCGGTCAAACTTTAGTTGAGGTGAGGAAGTTGTGCTCGAGTTTACAACGAACACGTAGCCGTGAGAATTTTTCGAAACGGTGCCGTAATAGCGGAGTTACACGCGTTTGATGATCGAAACGCGACGATCGCTTCTTTCCTACGCTACCCTCTTCCAAAACCGCTTTGCCCTCCTCGCTGAGTCAGCTGAATGCCCCTCCTCATCTCGCGTGGCATACGTCACCGCTGACGCGCTGTTCGAGACAGCGTCTACTTCCGGTTACCGCGACTCCGGCGACTCCGACGCTCCAGCTCGCCGTCAACTCTGTGTGGTATCTGGGTGCACTGTTCGTTGACTAACCGCTGTTGCTGCCGTGCCGGCCCGTGCCCCTACGAATCGTGCCGGTATGGACCCTGTGTTGCGCGCACGCCTTCAAAGGATCGCCAACGTGATGGACCTGTACGGGGACACGTCGTCCCAGACCACCTTGGCTCGAGATGAGGAGCCGAGCTTGAGTTCACGCAGCTCATCAAACTAAAGGCGTGGATGTGTAATTACGCTAGCGACTTGGCGGTTGCGTTAGGGCCCGCTCACGCTAGCGGCACGGCAGCTCGCCGTTTGCCGTTTGACGTTCTCAGGCTGCCGTGCGCAAGCGATTTCGTTCGCGCACGTCAGCCGTTCTTTGCCGTTCGCAGAGTAGGTCCCAGACCCATTTTCGTACCGTTCTCCGTCTGCCGGAGAGCGACGTGGCCAATCAGTGACAGAAGAGCGGTTACCATGACTACGGCGCGCCGCGTCGTCTGCTTTCGGCTCTCCGCGTCGTGTGCGTCTGCCGCGGAACGCTCGAGCTGGTTGCTTTTTTTCCCGCGCTTTTCACGCTAAAAGTGCGGATGTCGTCCGTGTCGTTGCCAGGCATGGTTCCAGCAGTCAATAAAGCGTTTTAGTCTGTCCGGCATTAAAGAAAGCGTCGCCTAAAGCCAAATAAAATGTCTCCAAGCTGGCGCCAGGTCAAGTGGCGCCAGCTATGGAGGATTAGAAACAACTAACAAATGCGTAATCTATGTCCGAGCATTCGGAAGCGCCCTTCTCGCTAAGCCTACAGCATCGATTATTTGAGGATGGCTCTCCAAAACGGGGCTGGATCGGTACGAATACTTTGCTGTCGAAGCTTAAGGACATGAATCTAAAGCAAATGGAAGCATCAGTTCGGAGCTTACACGCTACAGAGCGCACGGCGGCCACTTGATAGATTCGAGGTGGACGACAACCGCTTTTGTCACTGCGGCCATGTTTTTCGTAGGCTTGCCGGCGTAGCTTGCCGTGCAAGTTGAACTGCTGTCGCGCGTGCGGCGACGGCCGACGTTCTGCGGCACCGCGTCGTTGCGGCAGGCTTGCCGCTAGCGCGAGCGGGCCTTACGGGCCGCAGATGTCGATTCGCAAGCGGCAACACGACCAAGAACAGCAAGGTGCGCGCGAACAGCTGTTTGCAGAGTAACCGGAAGTCGTCGGTTGTCGTTCGGCCAATCGCAAGCATCGAAAGTGATAACATCATCGAGTTTCACTGGTGATGTCACACATGTCAGTGGCGGGAATGGCGGGGACCGGAAAGGAGAAGCTATTGTTTTTTCGAAATTGTGGCGCGCCCGCGACCTGTAGCGCTGCGGCGTGCGGCATCGTTGATCGCGACGGCATTCTGCACGCGATGCGCTTGTTTACTTGAAATGTTTGGGAAAATGTCGGAGGGGGTTTAGGGGCCCTTTAAGGCGGGGGCTTTGTCCACCCCTCCCTTGGCGTCCACACCCCAACAGTGCATGGCGTCCCCTCCCCCTCTCTCTCCTCTCTTACACCCCCTCCCTCTGGCGCGCCTCATTCTCTCCTGCGCAACGCCGCGATGAGCGCCAGCGCATGCGCGTCCCCTCCCCATCTCCTCTCCTACACTGTCCCCCTCTCGCGCGCCTGTCGACCGTGTTCCCCGCAATCTTTGTGAGAATTAACGGCCAGGCTAGAGGGAAGACACGATGCGCGTAGCGTTCCTCTTCGCGTTCCGCGACACGAGGTCGGTAGCATGCCTAACGAACGCCTATGGAACGCGATCGTGCAAGTGCTCCGGCTTCGCATCTTAATAGTTTACGGCCTACGTAATTCTGCAAGACCTCGAAAAATTTAGAAACTGGAGGTGCCCATAAGACCTCAAACCTGGAGTCGCACCACCTGGTCTGCTGCCGCTCGGCGCACCACTTCTCAAGCTTTCACCGCCGGTCAGGCCGCCAATATTTGTCAATATGTATACAGATCGTTATCGGCTATATTGACCGCCGTGAAAATGTGTGATATAACCGTCGTGCTCTACCACGCAGTTATAGCAATATTAGAAAAAGGAAAGCTGAACAAGAACCTTCGCTTCGTATACAAGATGGCTGATCCCTCCGTCATATGAAGCGATATAAGACGAAAGTGAAACGTGTCCTCGCAGAAGTTGTTGATTGTTCATAGTGTTTTTATATATGCGAGCTTGTATAATGTCTTTTGTGGTTTTGCAGATATGGTACCGCTTGAGGTGGAAGCACTAACGTTGAAACCCAGTGGCACATCTCCGTCCTGACGACTAAAGCCCATGATTATGATTGAACATTTGTGGTAGCTGACCTTGTTAATATATGCCCGGAAACCGCACATGGCGAATTCCGCGCAAAGTTGACATCAACAAGCGCATAATAAACAATGATACTCAATATAGACTCCTTCAAAGCGTCGTGAAACGCGAAGAGAAGCGCGACCCGCGTTTTGTCTTCCCTCTAGCCTGGTCCTTAATTTTCACAGGGCGAGCAAGGAACGTGGCGTGACAGCCAGGCGAGAGTCTAAGAGCAATACTTTAATATGGATGGATGCTATGAGCGAGGCTTGGGCTTAAGCCGCCACCTCGCTGTGTGTTAAAGCGTTGACGAAATTACTCTTCTCCTACTGGAAACGCGCCGAATGGGATGGTCATAACAGCGACGCGTCGCCGGAGCTTATCGCAGAAGCCACGCATTGTTTCCTTCTATCGCGTCGAGATCGAGATGTCGAACTCTAGACGGTGACACGACGCCGCGAACCAAGAGCACTGTGAGAGGAAAGTGTGAGATATAAAAGGCGCGTTCGTGTATCTCCTTCCTGTGTTTGGCGGTAGCGCACTTGGTTAAACGCCCGCCAGCTATCGTCGAAGACAAAAAGGTCGTAGGTTCGACTCCTGTCAACGGAACTTCTAGTTTTTTAGATGCGAAGCATTTTATTCGCAATGCCCACGAACTATAGGTGGCGCGCCGTGCTTTTCAAGATGGCGCCAGGAGGAGAGTCAACCCGTTTGTTAGCATAGGAACAGATAGGACGTGCGGACCTACGGCCCGTGCCACTTTCACCGGATGAAGTCATGAGCTGCGCTGAAATGAATATGAAACTAAAACACTTTCCCAAACCACGGAAAGTGCTAAGTGCTCGCCACCTAATGATTTGCTGCGGTGTGAAAGGTTATGTTTCAGCTCCGTTACCGTGCATAACGATGCTTTGCGAAATCCTGTGCATGCTACATAAAACTGCATGAACTAGAATTGACGTATGAGCTGAACGGCACTCCGAGGTAGTATGTACCGAGCCTGCCTGACGGATTTGCCGCAGTAGTAGGCCGCCAGCGAGTAGCGCCATCGCTGCTGCACGGGACCGAACGTTTAAGGTGGTGATGTTTTTCAAACATAATACGCTGTCGTCATTACTTGCGCAGTCGGGAACGCGGAGTTACCTCTTCAACGGAACACAAGCATTTAACATACCCCATTCAGTAGCGCTTATGTCACAGCCATGCTGAGACTCCAGCCGTGTGCAATTCACTTCACTCGCATGTTGCAGGTTCGGTCAGCACGATCAAAACATGAATATCGAAAAGAATGAACGCGTATGCTTTCCGCAACGTCGAAGAAGTTAACCGAGAGGCGTGGACTGTGGCCGTGACTGTACGTTCCATCGCTCTAACCATTTCGCTTCGCTGGTCGAGCTCGAACGTGCTGGCGGCATGCGGCGCTCCATAATATCCACAATAATTGTGATACAAGCAATGCACAAGAGTAACTGTGCTTTTATTTTGATCTCGCTCAAGGATATTATACATTAAATACAATCAAAGTGACTTACGAGCGTGAAAGAACATTAACGCACGAGGGGACGTGAAGTGCAACTCGCTCCTCGTGAGTTAGCAGCTGATCGTTCATCGTCGCTGTCACTCTCGGTGCTTTCACAGTGTTCTACGTCTAGTGAAAAATCCTCGTCGTCAGGAGGGTTTCTCTCAACGTCACTGCTGAAAGCAATCTGAAGAATTTCCTCCGCCGAACGACTTCGACCACTCCGCGTCACCACGTTTACAATTAGAGAGGTCTGGGTGCGGAGTACATCTTGCTCTCAAACCGGTCAACAAGCAAATCGCTTGCAGTGTGCTGCCACCTATCAACAAACGTACAAAAACAAGAGGCGCAGCGCTGGCTATGAAACCAACACACTAACGAAGTACGGCGTGGAAAGCGTTCGCTCCACGAAAGGCGTCGAGCAGACGCGTCCTCGAACGATTGAAACGTCGCTCGCACGATTCGTAACAGCGCTTTGCTGACAAAGGATAGAGGCCTTATTTTAATGTGTCCCCAACTTGAGATCGCTCAGTTATACAAGAGCACATCGCGAGCCCGCGTGACCTCCCGCGTATAGTGTTATGGGATTCATGCACTACAAGAAACACTGACCAATGCTATATGCAAGTAAAACAGGGTGAGCTTCAACTGAATATGTCAGACGATAACATTTAACTAACCTACGTGGCTACAGAAAGCCTCGCAAAGCTGATAGTATGTGCACGCTGTGAACTAGCATTGAAAGAGCGAGTTGCCACGTATTTTCACGAAAACTTCGCGTCTCGCAAGAACGCATCAGATTTCTCGTGCCACGGAGGGCCTGGTTCAATGATACAGGGAACATGCAAAGTCGTAGTGTTCCTTTCTTGCCAACGCGTTAACACTGAGGCTAGCACAGCTGAACAAGGGAGCCACTGCGTAGTGCTGCCATTTTGTCGTCTACTAACCCTCCT
Organism: Rhipicephalus sanguineus; assembly: GCF_013339695.2. Classification (NCBI taxonomy): domain Eukaryota; kingdom Metazoa; phylum Arthropoda; class Arachnida; order Ixodida; family Ixodidae; genus Rhipicephalus; species Rhipicephalus sanguineus. Next base: position 95,375,848 of record NC_051179.1, read on the forward strand.
CGAGAGGACGCTCCTGAATTCCGCTTGGCGGCGCGACAGTCTATGGGCATTGCGAATAGCGGAGGTCAAACCGGTGGTGGTGGTGGTGTGCGGCGAGACCACCCTTACTGCGCTTGCGCAAACTCTCTCCACTCCTCCTCTCCACTAACCATCTCACCCTTGCCCCTCTCCACTTCCCCTCTCCCCTCCCCCTCTCCACTACCTCCTCTGAAACGCGGGCTCGACATGCCGAAATTCTCTCCTGCGCAACGCTGCGATGAGCGCCAGCGCATGCGCTTCCCCTCCCCATATCCTCTCCTACGCTGTCCCCCTCTCGCGCGCCTCTCGACCGCGTTGCCTGCTCGCCCTGTGAGAATTAATGGCTAGGCTAGAGAGAAGACATGACGCGCGTAGCGTTCCTCTTCGCGTTCCACGACGCGAGGTCGGTAGCATGCCCGAGGTCGGCAGCATGCCCAACGAACGCCAACGGAACGCGATCGTGCAAGTGCTCCGGCTTCGCATCGCCTCATGTTCCCCTTTAGCGGGGGATGGTGTAATATTTTTTTCTTTGCCACCTGATGGCGTTGATTTTGCTGACGTATTTCAGTGACGAAAATACGTCATGAAAGTATTGGTGAACCACGGCATAAAACACTTTCTTGTTGAAAATATGTAGAAAAAGCTAAATCAGCTGGTGTTGTGGCTGCACATTTGACGAAGGAGAGGCAAAATAAGTAAAATGTTCAGTATTCCAAGGCTTCGTCACATGCCAGCTGCTACACACTCTCTCCGTGTATTCCGCAGCGTGGTATGTGAGTCGACATGCGCCCCGAGGCCGGCAATCCAGCAGTGCTCTTGCTTCTTTTCCGCCATGCGTTAACTTGTTCTCGCGTTTAGAGTTTACATGATGCAGGCACACAAAAATAACAACGTGTGGTGGGTCATGGCAGAACCTAAAGTAGGACAATAGCAAGGACGTTTAAGAGAGAGAGAGAAGAGGGAGAAAGGAAAGACAGGGAGGTTAACCAGAAGCAGTCTCCGGTTTGATAACCTGCACGTGGGAAGGGGAAAGGGGATGTAAAAGAATGAAAGAGAAGAAGAAGAGTTTGTGACGACAGCACGCGACAAAATACTACAGCAATAAAAACAAAAAACCAAAACGAAGGCATAACCGCAGTCCAAGTACTACACAGCAACATTTTCTTCCATCAGTCACAGCTTGATATTGAGTCCGGTTGCTTGGAGAAACCGCAACAACGCCTTCAGAGCGGCCCGTGCTGAAGACCGGGTAGGCCAGGGCCCTCGGATTTTGTTCTCCGTGAGAGGGCGGTTATCCAGCTGGCCTAGTGCGGCTGAGAGGGCCGCTCTTTCGGAGTTGAAGCGGGTGCACTCACAGAGAAGGTGCGCGACTGTTTCGCTGCACCCGCAGACTTCACATGACGGGCTCTCCGCCATTCCAATAGTAAAGGAATATGCATTTGAGAAGGCCACTCCCAGCCATAGACGGACCAGCAAGGTAGAGTCACGTCGTGATAAGCTGGACGGGATGCGTAATTCAAGCTCAGGGTCCAAGGTATGCAGCCGTGCACTCGTAAATGTCGATGATTTCAACAAGTTCAACGTTGTACGAAGGGCTAGCACACGAAGTTCTTTTGCGGCGTCCGATCTTGAGAGGGGAATGGTGATACTGCTGATACCGTCGTGAGCGGATCGGGCAGCTGCGTCCGCTTGGTCATTTCCCTGAATTCCACAGTGACTAGGCAGCCACTGGAATATTACTTGGTGCCCTTTTTCTATTGCTGCATGGTGGATTTGCCTAATTTCCCCGACGAGCTGCTCATGTGAGCCATGACGTGCATGGTGGTGCAAGGACGTTTAATGAGTGCGAATATGGATATAGAGCTCTTACAACAAAGGAATATGATTGCTGAAGGCTATTGTACCCTCAAGCACCTTTGTCCAAAGGTCGCACCGCACTTAACATTTACTTCCAAGATTTGTAATTCCTTCTCAAGATAAAAATTATTTTCACAAATAAGGTCCAGTCCTACATCTAGCACCTGAAACAATCGAGCACCTTCTCTGCGAGTGCGCCCACTTTGACATCCAAAGGGCAGCCCTCTCAACCGCACGGGGCCAGCTAGACAACCACCGTTTCACAGAGGACAAAATTCTAGGGCACTGCCCTACGCGGCCTTCAGCGTGAGTGGTTATGAGGGCGTTGCTGCGGTCAGAGAGTGTTGGTGGGTTGCTTTTAGGCATCGCTATATTCATGACTTTGTAGTGTCGTTACAAGCTCTGTCTTCTCCTCGTTCATTCTTTCGCACTGTTTTTCCCCTTTCCAAGTACAGTGTAGCCAACACGAGATTCTATCTAGTCAACATACCTGTGTTTCCTCAAGATTCGGAAACCGTGTTTCCCCGCTTGTCAAAACGAACTTTTTGGGTGCTATCGGGGATGTTCTGATGGAAAAACCATGCCGAATTTTGCATTGAAATTCTTGTGTCTTCCTAAAAGCAACGAAAGAAGAGAATTTTAAGGGCTCGTTTCTTTTTATGATACAACCTTAATGAAAACCAGCAGATAATGAAGCCATGGAGGGTATAGAGGACGTTAATTGTACCGCTTTAAGTGTATTGCAGTAACTGTGATAGAGATGTGAAGAAAGTAAAGTGAACGCAAAGACAACTTGCCGCCGGTAGGGACCGAACATGCAACCTTCGGACAATGCGCCCGATGATTTACCGACCGGGCTACGACGGCGGTCGTCCTTTCGTCGACTTTTTATATGAAAAGGTTTCTTTCAATGCACCAAACGTACTTGGGAAAAGAGACACAACTTAGCGGCTGCCTTAATTTTTTATGCCAACGGTTTCTACCGGTGGGCCGGTATTCGTGAGGGATCTATCTATCTATCTATCTATCTATCTATCTATCTATCTATCTATCTATCTATCTATCTATCTATCTATCTATCTATCTATCTATCTATCTATCTATCTATCTATGAATTTCTCATTTGCTTAACAAAAATAAAATATTCAGATAACATAGCAGGAACACTCAAACTTGTTCAGCTTTGTAAGACAGAAAGTCGGTCTGCGTATGTGAATAATAGCAGCTCTTAGGGCTAAAAATAGCGGCATTGTTAAGCGCAAGAATAATCGCCTATGTTTCACATGACTAATACTTAAGTTACGCGCACAATACCGCAAGCAGAGAATATTCAACGACACGAGCGAGATGCTTACGCATAAAGTTGCGCATGCTCTCCTTAACCCCATAACGTCTCTTTCTTTTGGTTGTAAGGAGATAAAATTCGGCAGATCGCACGTGCCGTGGGAGTCGATGTTATGCGAAGCATGCGGCGGGAAGGTGACTGTGGCGTAATTTTAACGCGATAGCGTTAGAGAGCTCGTGTCGCAGAAATTCCGTTGTCGGTGTCGGCACCGTTGGTTGTGAGCGAAAAATCAACCGTGAGCGAAAAATCGAGAAAGCAGCAAATAAAATAAAGAATAACAATTTCGGTTTCATTGAGGATCGAACCCGGGCCGTTCGCGTGGCAAGCAGGTGTCCTACCACAAAGCTACGAGGTTACTTGCAGCTACTTCGGAAAAAAACACTACATAAATGCTATGTAGTGGAATGAGTCTCCTTAACGCATTTTGTTCGACAGGTGTCACGACGAAAACGAGCCCATTCGGCGATTTGTAGGCGCATTTGGGAGACCATCAAACTACGTCGAAAAAGGCCGGGATAGTGCAGCCATCGCCGCTAAAACACACACGAACTTTCAAACTGCTCTAAAAATGGACAACTATGTCCATCTAGCGGAAAACATATCAACAAGCAACAAGCAAACGCTAGATAATGTGCTGCCATCTGTGAGGCATTGTGAGACCCTTCATGGCCTCCGAGATGGCGAGCGCGCGGCGTGTATCTTAGAGGCCATGCGACTCTTGCTTTAGATCGAAAACCTGTGCCATTCGCGCGCGCGCGCGCGCGCGTGTGTGTGTGTGTGTGTGTGTGTGTGTGTGGTGTGTGTGTGTGTGTGTGTGTGTGTGTGTGTGTGTGTGTGTGTGTGTGTGTGTGTGTGTGTGTGTGTGTGTGTGTGCGTGCGTGCGTGCGTGTGTGTGTGTGTGTGTGCGTGTGTGTGTGTGCGTGCGTGCGTGCGTGCGTGTGTGTGTAACAAAACACATTAATAAGTATGCACTTTGTGGTTGAAGTGCGCACTAGGGGCCGGATTTCGCTAGTGCGTTCAACTCTTAAAGGCGAAGCTTAAGGGTCCCCCAGTTTTTTTTACTGAGCGAACCGTTACAAAAAAACGTTAAAATTTGTATAAATTTTATAACACACATATATATTGAAGAGCCGCATATATGTTGTATAACCAGTTTCTTACAGTTGGGTAACGCTGCCAACGGCAACGTGGGTATTACCAACACCAGAAGCGGTAAGCTGATATGTAGTGCTTATACTTGTCCCTTATGATGGAGAACGTACGCCCGTTCAATGAACCCGTGTGAATGTGTGGAAGAGGTTCTTGACAGTTCTTGAACAAGGTGATCATCACCGTGATCAGTGAGCCCCAGCAGCTGGTCATGACTTGTTATCGGATCCGGTCGTGATGGCGGTGACGAGGGGTCCATGTGTAGTTAAGTATGTCCATGTGTAGTTAAGTATAAAATTTGTATAAGTTTTATAACACACATATATATTGAAGAGCCGCATATATGTTGTATAACCAGTTTCTTACAGCTGTTGGAAATTGTGAATGCCTCGGTTATTTCGTCAACAAATTTTCTGTCGATATACGCCGTCGAGGCTGCTAGGCTTGGATAGTGCTCCGTAGACGAACATCAGTGGATGGCGCTTGTCGTATTCGTAGACTACCTGGGCGTATGTGGCCTACGTAGCCTAGTCAATCAATCTGGCATCATCCTCGGTCAGAATGAGGCCATCGCCCAGCCTCGTAATAAATGAAGACGACACTGCATCGTTCTGGCGGGCTATGTGCACTTTACGGCGCGATGATGTGAATATCATACGTAACTTTCGTTAAGCATTCCTCCGGGGCCGAGCAATGCTTCAATATAGCTTGCTGAATCATAGTAATAAAAATGTAATGTTTATTAGACTGCTATAATAGCGGAGCGAACACTGGAACCACCGACGTTAATCCGACATATCACGCCTGTATCGTCGAAGCATCATGTAGTGTTTATTGCTTTCTTCCAAAATTAGATAGCCAGCACCACAACCACAATTGACGTTGCACCAACATTACGCCTGCATAGGCTGTTTTTCCAAACCAGTTTGTATATAGATGTGGCGTGGCTCTGTGGTAGAATACCTGATTGCCGCACAGAATGCTTGGGTTCGATTCCTGCTGGGATCCTAATTTTGATCCCTTCCATTCGTCGGGTCAACGCTACCGATGTCGGTTCGTGGGTATAAACTGTCAATCACCTGTGGCGCATACCCGAACACCGCGGCCCGTGGTAAACGGGTATGTGCCCACGTGTCTGGAGGAAAGGGTTTGACGACGTACGCGACAGGATTTTCACGTTATTCACGTCATGACCCGACAGTCATATTCGCCAAATCCCGTTACCCTCCCTAGCCAATTTTGGTCTACACCAAGTTAAGTGGGCGATCATGAGAACACCCAGAGGTAGGCAGCTAGATAGATAGATAGATAGATAGATAGATAGATAGATAGATAGATAGAAACGCTCAAAGTGCCAAAGGTTCGCTAATAAATGCTTCGCATTTAAAAATTCACGGATACTCGTGTAGAAGAACTGGAAGTGCTTGAATTGTAGAATAATAGCGTGTGCTCTCGAGATATTGCTCTCGAGATGCAGCTGTGTTTCCTCATTCTTGTTGTTAAGAGAACTGAACTTGCGTCTATACAGAACAAACGAACTCTGCCTTTTCGCAATACAAACTCTGCCTTTTTAAATGTTTGGTTGCCCGTATTTATTATATTAAGTTAAAGGAAAGAAAAATGCGACACTGTTTACCGTCCTATATGCACTGCGTGTCTATAGCGCTATAACTTTAAATAAACTCAAGGAAAATCTGCCACAAAGCCGTACAATCGTCATTGCCAACAATAAATATACAGTTCGTTCAGTGCGTACAAAGCAGCACAAACAAGTGAAACGTTCCTTCGTGATGGAGACATCATTACTGAGGTGAAGGAGCTAGCTGTGTGAATAAAGTTTATTCCTCCTCTCATGCAGTCATATGTATAGAGCACATTTGAAAACATTACTTTAGGTTGCTTTTGACGCACCACCCACTTCTGCGAGTGTGGAAATATATATTAAAGATATTTAACGAAAGTGGTACGAAAACTCGTTCAAGTTAAAAAGCGCTCATGCCTAAGCTGAGACTACCAGAAGTGCAGTACAATGAGGGTAATCTAAAAGCTTGTATCACAAAGAGCATTAAGGCCCGTGGAGCTTCGTTGAGTTAGCATTAGTAGTATTGCTTTCAGGGTTGCCCGGTTTGGCTACTTTGCGGCAACTTGCATACTTTTTAGGCTGGTGGCGGCAGAAAAAAAACTCATTGGATACTTGGCTGCTTTTGGCTGCTTTCTTGTTCCCTCAATTTGAACCAAATTACCAATATCTTGCCACGTCGCCGCTGCTGGCGTTCAACTATGCGGTATCAAACCATGCTTGCCAAGGCCTGTTTCCAGCAACCAAAATTGAATTTTCGGCTGGCATTACACAAAAGAACAGACTTTTGGATACGTGGTTGGGATAGGATGGGGTGGAGAGGTGGGGGAGGGGGGGGACTGTTGCACGGGGCCTCATTTGGCCTCCCGCATATTGCTGAACGGGACATAAAGGGCAATTGGAAGTCAACAAGACAATCGAAAGCGCTCCAAATCCAGGAAGATTTGCAGTCATCGACATTAGTAATCGGGTATATAAGGGTTACAATATAAATGATATCTGTATTCGTTACAATGTACGTTATATATATATCAGTTACAATGTATATTTCTAAGTTATCCGTTACAAAGTAAAGGATAAACATCATTTTGTGCACGGATAGTAAGAGTAAGAGTGTATCCGAAGAACTATTCGTTTTATTTCTTAAGATGGGATACGGACTGCGACTCGGGAATATTAACTTCTGGAAATTCGTTATCACTCGAGAAACGATTGCGAAAGCGACTACAATTTATGCCTCAATCGCAGCAACTGTGATTTTGAGCACACACATGCAGTACTCATTTTATTGTCGCCACAAAGCTGTTACTTCTATTCCTTTTGAAGAAAAGCCACGCGAGACACGCGAAGAGAGTGTGCTTTCAGCAACAGTCCAACAAGATTCGTCATATTGCACCACGTGTGTGCTAAAATAATTGTTTACGCTTTCATTTCACCAATTATGGTTTTGAAGCGTGCCAGCGCTACTTATTTACGTTGTCACCAAAACGCTTTTGCATTGAGTCAATTAATTAAAAACGTCGCATTTGTTTTCACACATGTTTGTCTACGTTAGACTACCTTTACTGACCTTGGCTTCAGTTGGCTACTTTTTGGCTAGTGTTTCCAATTTATTGGCTATTTCCTTGTCTTTTTGACCTCGCAACCCTGATTGTTCTTCGCGAGCAGTTATGTGCCGGCGTTTACTATGCCATAGTTCTTTCCTATATTTCCTTGCGATAAATTATGTCCGTTTCCAAATTCAACTAAGAATGTGGCAATAGTTTGAGTGAAGCTTTATGTGAAAACGTATTGCCGGAGCAAGAAAAAAGATTATAGCATTGAAATCAACCACTTTCTTTGACGCATCGGACCAGTAGTGATGAATTCAATTCACTTTCTTCCTATTAGCACTGCTTGTTATGATAAACAGCCAGTTTACACGAAATAACTTGTAAATGCGTCATGAAATCTGAATTTTACGTAACCCTATACAAGCATTAACGTCACTGAAATTATAAATTTTCTTAGTACTATTTGCCGTGTGCCCTTATGAACAGAGGACAATCAGTAAAGGCACAAGAACGTTGATAGCTTGCTGTGAAATATGCTACCTTCCTGCTGGCGGTTTCTCTACGACCACTTATTTTTAGTCGATAATGACGCAACAAATATTCAGAAATGAAAGTGCGGCATTTCTGCGAACGTAGATAGCAGCCTGCTGCTCGAGCCATGCCTAGCACTTAAATTTGGCGCAAGATTTCCATTATATTGTCTTGCCTTCCTCGAAATTCTTTTGATACGTAGCGTTGAACTGGGCAGAAAAGGCAGAACAATAGCTCAACAACGCCAACGAAAGCACTCATGCAAATGGGTGCATGACAATGGTATGGGAAGTGCGACGTTGAATTTCCGTGAAGAGAAGCGAAATATTGCGAAAACAAAGAACAAATTTCAATACAGCTAAGCGAACGTTCGGATCAGGTGAGCGAGTTATAGCTGGTGTTGCGCAGAATTATGGCAAGATGTCGTAATTGGAATCTGTGGAAGAATTTAGCAATATATGCGCTGCTATCAACGTTAAATCGTTGCGGTCCTATGCATTCCGCTGCGGCTAAACCACCCAGGTACTCCGAAGCTCGTTACAAGCGTTCGCCGACATCTTCGGCGAGCTTACAAGGATATCCGGAATTAAGCACGAGTATGTATCATTCGTTTTTCATTGCCTTTCACCATTTTTGCCCACTATTATCGCTGCATAACTGTATCTGCCGCCCGTCTGAAAATACGAAGGTCTGAGACACGCTGTAACTGAAGAGTTCCCTCTACCTCATGACACTAAGCGCGCACATGATGAAAAACGTGCATCGAAGGGACCCACTGCACTGCTTCCAAGTACGTGACTTTCTGTTGCACGGTTCGTGCGTTGGTACCGCCCAACTGCAGTGCTGCTCTTCACGTGAGCGCATCATGTTTCGACTGTTCCTCTTTCAGAAAAATTTGACACAGGCGCTAAACAACATCACACACGTGAAGCGAAAGTCCATAAATCACAAGGATCATCTAAACCACGTTCGAGTAGTATATTATTTTTTAATGCTTCACTCCTTCGTTTTAATGGTTGCTTGACTATACTATTTACTTTTCGGGTGAAAATAAACATCCCTAACTCACATCATTGCAGAAAAACGCCATGAACGCTCTGGATCTCCTCAAGCACACTTAAGCAGTCTAGCTACGTTTACATCACGAGGATCATCTCAACCACGTCCGAGTACTAATTCCTATCTCTTCTGCATTGTTTAATTATAATTTGCATTTATCTATGCGTGCTGTTCCCGATTAATCATAAAGCTTCGCATGTTCTCTTGCAGACAAACCGCTCAGGTACTCTCTGTCACGCCACCCACGTACACAAGAAGCTTCTTTGTATACCTAAGAACTTTACCTGTTAGTATGTATTATATTTCTTTCCCATCTTAATAATCATTCCTCTAGGCTTCGGCTGTATATGCATACGCTTGGAAAATGAGTGATAAAACTTCAACTGTGTATTACTCCAAGTGATCTGTGCATTTTAAAGAGGGCAAAAGCAACTTACAGTCACATAATACCGCCAATGAATTCAATTATTCACACCAACAAAAAAATTACAAAAATGATGCAATTATTGAAGGTTCAGAATACGCAGTTTCTTGAGAGCTCATGTAATTCGTAGCTAATATCAAACAGTTTCATTGAACCCTACACCGGACGATGCCAAACTATAGCTTACAATGTTGTTTTGTGACCCGTGTATTCGCAATGCCCGTAGACTGTCGCGCCGCCAAGCGGAATTCAGGAGCGTCCTCTCGAGGAGGGTTAGTAGACGACAAAATGGCAGCACTACGCAGTCGCTCCCTTGTTCGGCTGTGCTAGACTCAGTGTTAACGCGTTGACAAGAAAGGAACACTACGACTTTTCATGTTCCATGCATCAGTGAACAAACCGGGCCCTCCGTGACACGAGAAATCTGATTCGTCTTGCGAGACGCGAAGTTTTCGTGAAAAATACGTGGCAAACTCGCGCTTTCAATGCTAGAATAGAGCGTGCACATACTATCAGCTTCGCGAGGCTTTCTGTAGCCAGGTAGGTTAGTTAAATGTTATCGTCTGACATATTCAGTTGAAGCTCACCCTGTTTTGTATACTTGCATATAGCATTGGTCAGTGTTTCTTGTAGTGCATGAGTCCCATAACACGGTACGCGGGAGGTCGCGCGGGCTCGCGATGTGCTCTTGTATAACTGAGCGATCTCAAGTTGGCGATACATTGAAATAGGGGCCTCTATCCTTTGTCAGCAAAGCGCTGTTACGAATCGTGCGAGCGACGTTTCAATCATTCGAGGACGCGTCTGCTCGACGCCTTTCGTGGAGCGAACACTTTCCACGCCGTCCTTCGCCAGTGTGTTGGGTTTCATAGCCACCGCTGCGCCGCTTGTTTTTGTACGTTTGTTGATAGGTGACAGCACACTGCAAGCGATTTGCTTGTTGACCGGTCTGAGTGCAAAGAGACGTCTCCGCGCCCAGACGTCTCTCTAATTGTAAACGTGGTGACGCGGAGTGGTCGAAGTCGTTCGGCGGAGGAAATTCTTCAGATTGCTTTCAGCAGTGATGTTGAAAGAAACCATCCTGACGACGAGGATTTTTCACTGGACGTAGAAGACTGTGAAAGCACCGAGAGTGACAGCGATGATGAACATGCAATCAGCTGCTAAGCGAGTTGCACTTCACGTCCCCTGGTGCGTTAATGTTCTTTCACGCTCGTAAGTCACTTTGATTGTATTTAATGTATAATATCCTTGAGCGAGATCAAAATAAAAGCATAGTTCCTCTTGTGCATTGCATGTATCACAATTGTGTGTATTATGGAGCGCCGCATGCCGCCAACACGCTCGAGCTCTACCAGCGAAGCGAAATGGTTAGAGCGATGGCACGTGCAGTCACGGCCACAATCCACGCCTCTCGGCTAACTTCTTCGACGTTGCGAAAAGCATGCGTGTGCATTCTTTTCAATATTCATGTTTCGATCGTGCTGATCTAACCTGGAACATGCGAGCATGGCTGTGACACAAGAGCTACTGAATGGAATGTTAAATGCTTGTGTTCCGTTGAAGACGTAACTCCGCGTTCCCGACTGCGCAAGTAATGACGACGGCGTATTATGTTTGCAAACCATCACCACGTTAAACGTGCGATACCGTGCAGCAGCGATGGCGCTACTGCTGGCGGCCTACTACTGCCGCAAATCCGTCAGGCAGGCTCGGTACGTTCTACCTCGGAGTGCCGTTCAGCTTATACGTCAATTCTAGTTCATGCAGTTTTATGTAGCACGGGATTTCGCAAAGCATCGTTATGCGCGGTAACGGAGCTGAAATATAACCTTTCACACCGCAGCAAATAATTAGGTGGCGAGTACTTAGCACTTTCCATGGTTTGGGAAAGTACTTTAGTCTCATATCCATTTCAGCGCAGCTCATGACTTCATCCGGTGAAAGCGGCACGGGCCGTACGTCCGCACGTCCTATCTGTTCCTATGCTAACAAACGGGTTGACCCTCCTCCTGGCGGCATCTTGAAAAGCACGGCGCGCCACCTATAGTTCGTGGGCATTGCGAATATGTCTGGATCAGAAAAACAACGTCACGCACAAACAATTAGGAACTCTTGGTTGCATAATAAGCAATCGTTTGTACAGCACACTGGTGTTTTTACAAAAAACAATTGTACTTAGATTGATGTACAAAGAATACCAGGTTTTCAGAATTAACCCGAAGTGCCTCGCTACTGCGTGCCTCACAGACACGTCGTGGTTATTTATTTATTTATTTATTTCAAAGTACCTTACAGGCCCCATGGGGGGCATTGAGTAAGGGGGGCCATACATATATACACTTCAAACTGGAAAAAAATACAAAAGAAACAGTTGGATAAGGGGGGCAATAGATATATACACGTCAAACTGGAATAAAATACAAAAGAAACAATTGACTAAGGGGGGCAATACATATATATACGTCAAACTAGAAAAAAATACAAAAGAAACAATTGACTAAGGGGGGCAATACATATATATACGTCAAACTAGAAAAAAAATACAAAAGAAACAATTGACTAAGGGGGGCAATACATATTGCTGCATGTAGGCTGCCGGAATTCATATGGTCGACGCGCGTGTGCGCCCGACGAAGAGGACGAAGGTCGCTAGCTGCTCGAGCTCGGAGCCGGTCTGGTCAGCGCTGCAGCCGCTCTTGCAAATATATCGTGTGAATAACGACTTGTAAAAGCGACTCGTCACTCACGTAACATATTTGGTGGAGGTGGAACGTTCCCCGTCCTCACCACGCAGCTCCGCAGTGGCCGCGTCATTCAGCGTCTCGCCATGGCTTCCAATGATAACCCGTTCCCATCTCCATCTGCGGCTCCTACGACAACCTTTGTCGCGGTCCCCACCCCCCGCGACCTCGGGACATTCTCCGCGTAACCTGGCCTCGACGTTGACTACTGGCTTCGCCTGTATGAACGGGTCAGTCAAACTCATCGGCGGGACCCTACCATGATGCTCGCTAATGTTCTCTTCTACTTGGACGGAACCCCGCGCATCTGGTACGAAACACATGAGACCGAGCTCACCAGCTGGGACACATTCAAGGAGAAGCTACGTGACATCTTTGGGAACCCGACCGGTCGCCACGCAGCTGCACGACAAGAGCTCGCTACCCGTGTCCAGTCGCCTACTGAGTCGTATGTCTCCTACATACAAGAAGTGCTTGCTCTTTGCCGGAAAGTGGACGAGGCAATGCCCGAAGCTGACAAAGTGGGTCACGTTTTGAAAGGCATCGCGGACGATGCTTTTCATTTGCTGGTCTACACCAACGTCTCGACTATCGACCGCATCATTCAAGAATGCCGCCGTTTCGGAACGGCCAAAAGCCGTCGTGTGCACCCTCAATTTTCTCGGTTGCCAAACACGGCTGCCACGTCCACCTGCTCCGATTCCGCCGCTACACCGCCCTTTGAGCGGAGTGTAACGCGTATCGTTCGACGGGAACTTGAAGCGGCAAGTCCAGCGTCGTTCCAGCCCTCTCCATTCGACCATGCCACTATACAACCAACCCCCGCGGTCTCCGTTATTCAGGCGGTCGTACGACAAGAATTCGCCAACCTCGGGTTCCCGGTCGCCTGCCCGGTCTCTCGCCCCTCGTCCCGACCAATGCCCATGAATGCATCTCGAAGTGACCCATTCGTTCCTCCACGATCTCGCAACCCAGCGGAATGGCGAACTCCCGACGACAGACCAATCTGCTTCCGGTGCCACCGCGTTGGTCATGTCTCCCGCTACTGCCGCGCCACTTGGACGCCGCCCCATAGGACCCAACTTTTCTCGCCTTCCCGCCCATATGAAGATCTTCGCCGGTATCCTCCCAGCCGTACGGACCCTACTTGTGACACACCTAACAGCCGCCCTCCTGCTCGTTCAACCGTCCCCTCAACGCCGTCGTTCCCCGTCGCCCCAACCACGCCGCCACCCCTCGCCGCCCAACTTTGCATCGTACCCGACGGAAAACTAGATCGTGCAGCTCCTGGAGGTAGTGCTGCATCATCTCCTTCTGAACCAAATCCTCCGTTGACGCTTCCTACGAACAAGAACCTCATCGATGTGCATGTGGACGGTATTTCTTTGACGGCTCTAGTCGATACTGGAGCTCACGTGTCCATAATCAGTGATCGCCTTTGTCGCCGACTGAAAGAAAGTCCTCACGCCTGCTACTACACAAGCTGTACGCGTCGCCGATGGCGGAACTGTTCCTGTCACTGGAATGTGTACAGCTCGCGTAAGCATCGCCGACCGTTACGTTCCTGTCCTGTTCACGGTGCTCCATAATTGTCCTCATGACCCCATCCTAGGGATGGACTTCCTATCGACCCATTCTGCCCTGATAGACTGTTCCGCTGGTACTCTTTGCTTGGACCTTCCTCTTCAGCCAGATATTCACCCCGACCTTCCACACAGCCTCTGCACCACGGATTTCATCCGCCTACCGCCTAAAGCCCTAAACATTCGCCGAATTCACAACGACTTCATCCGTGTTGGATGGGCACTACGTCGTCACGCCGATTACTGATGTACTTCTGGCACGTGACATCACTGTGCCTCACTGCGTCATTACTATAGCCGCTAACCGGGTACATCTCCCCGTCATAAATTTCGGCTTCACGAAGCAAGTCCTCCCTCAAAGCATCTTAATCGCCACGTCGCGGTCCTTAGCCGATGACTACGTCACCTCTTTTGCAGCAGACGTATGCTCCAATCTTCCTTGTCGCCCACCCGATGCCACAAGCCTCGACATGGCATTGCGCCCCATAATTGCCCCAGACCTCCCCCCAGCGCAATCAGCCGCCCTCATCCGCCTTTTGGCTTCTTAACGCGAGATCTTCGACCTTGACAATTCGACCACTCGGCCAAACTTCTCTTGTGCAGCACCGTATCAACACAGGTGATGCTGTTCCCATTCACCGTCGGACCGTATCGGGTGTCCGTATCGGAGCGCCAGATTATCAAGAAGAAGTAAACAAGATGTTAGCTAAAGGCATTATTGAGCCCTCATCAAGCCTTTGGCGTCACCCGTCGTCCTGGTTAAAAGAAAGACAACACGTGGCATTCTGCATCGATTACCGGCATCTAAATCGAATTACGAAAAAGGACCTGTATCCTTTGCCCCGCATTGATGACGCTCTCGATTGTCTCCATGGCGCATGCTACTTTTCATCCATAGACCTTCGCTCCGGTTATTGACAGATTGCCGTGGACGAGAAAGACCAAGAAAAGACCGCCTTCGTCACTCCCGATGGCCTGTCACCAATTCAAGGTTATGCCCCTTCGGTCTATGCAACGCCCCAGCCCACGTTCGAGCGCATGATGGACTCTCTGCTACAAGGGTTCAAATGGTCACATGCCTTTGTTACCTAGACGACGTCCCTCGTATTTTCACCTACATTTGAGACCCACCTTGAGCGTCTGTCGGCTATTCTCGACGTCTTCCGCAATGCTGGCCTCCATTTGAACTCGTCGAAGTGTCACTTCGGCCGCCAACAGATTACAGTGTTGGGCCACCTCGTTGATGCTTCTGGTGTGCGGCCGGACCCTGAGAAAATTCGTGCCGTCACCAGTTTCCCAGTACCACCAATCCGCCAAAGATGTTCGGAGTTTTGTGGGACTCTGTTCCTATTTCCGGCGGTTCGTGAAAGACTTTGCAGCAATCGCTCGACCACTTACTGATCTCTGAAGAAAGACGTCACATTTTCGTGGGGGTCCACCTCAAGCTGCCGCCTTCTCTCACCTCATCACAATTTTGACGACGCCACCTCTATTGGCCCACTTGACCCATCCGCCCCGACTGAGGTCCGACCTGATGCCAGTGGTCACGGGATCGGAGCCGTCCTCGCCCAACGTCAGCAGGGACACGACCGCGTTATCGCCTACGCTTAGTCGCTCCTTACACCTCGGAGCGCAACTATCGATCACCGACCGAGAATGCCTTGCTCTTGTGTGGGCGGTCTCCAAGTTCCGTCCTATTTATATGGCACTCACTTCTCCGTAGTCACCGACACCACGCGCTCTGCTGGCTTTCATCATTACGGGATCCCACAGGTCTACTTGGTCGTGGGCTCTCTGCGACTGCAAGAGTACACTTTTTGCAGTGACGTACAAGTCTGGACGCCTGCATCAGGACGCCGACTGCCTATCTCGCTATCCGGTTGGCGGAGTCGCGCACCGTCCCTGACACGGACGCTTGCGTGTGCACCGTTTCCCAACTGACCCACATAGCCCGACGAGCAACGCCGTGATGCATCCTTACGGGATATCATCGAGTGCCTCGAATCCTCACCTTCGGACCGATCTCATCGCTCGTTCGTACTGCAGAATGGTACACTATAACCGCCACAACTTCATCCAGACGGACCATTTCTGCTGCTTGTTGTACCCAAACACCTCCGCTCGGCTGTACTCCACGAACTTCACGACGTTCCAACTGCCGGTCACCTTGGTGTGTCCCGCACATACGACCGAATCCGCCGTCGCTTCTATTGGCCAGGTCTCGCACGCTCCGTCAGACGACACGTCGCGGCGTGTGAGAAATGTCAACGCCGCAAAACACCGTCGACGCTTCCGGCTGGGTGCCTTCAACCCCTCGACATTTCGTCTGAACCCTTCTTTCGCGTCGGCTTGGACCTACCTCGGCCCTTTTCCCGTGTCTCTGCTGGCAACAGGTGGATAGCTGTGGCCACAGACTACGCCACACGCTACGCCATCACACGAGCTCTTCCAACAAGCGGCGCCACAGATGTCGCCGATTTCCTTCTGCGCGACGTGATCTTGCAACACGGTGCTCCATGCCAGCTGCTCACGGACTGTGGCCGCACATTTCTATCGAGACCCCGCAGGGGCGTCTGCGCAAGCAGGCGTTTGGTGTGTAGCGACACCACGGACCCGAGCTAACGGGGGGGTTTCCACCCCCTCCCACGCCTCGCCGTGCGTGGCTTTGCCGTGTCCGGGGAAAAGGGGATCCTGGGGGTTGAGCCGACGCCGGGTGATTGGACCTTTAAGGCCCCCGGCAGAGGCAACACACCCCTTTGGCCCCGGCTTCACGTAGACGGCACCCCTGGGCTGACCCACCCAGGGGAAATCGGCGGTCGCCTTTTCCTATCCCCCTCTCTGATCTTTCACTTCCTATCTTCTTTCCTCGCTGTCCTGTCTTCTAATCTCTTCGGTTACTTCCCCATTTTCGTAGGCGGCCCGGGTTAACCGTGTATATGTGTCCTCTCTTGGACATAATATATTAGGTTATAGCGGCATTGTACGGCTGGCGTCTGCAGCCTTAGTTCATAGTGCTGCAGCGTCCCCAAGTTGGACTCCATGGTGGGTGGCCGCCACTGCTGCCGAAACACACACAACTATAATGGAAACAGCTCCATTCCCCCGTCTCCTTGATCGTTACCCTCACAAGAGGGTACGCACCGATGAAATGCTTAATTCTCTGACCCGACCAACAGAAACGTTTCCGAAATTCATGTCCTTCACAGCCAGAACCCTGACAAACTCGCAAGAACTATCTCTCCATTCACAGTTGCAAAATCCTTGACCGAAGCCTTAGGGCCGGGCTACAAGGTAACCAAAATGGCGAGCGGTGACCCTTCTCGAAGTCACAGCGAACCAACAGTATGAAAAACTCAGCACTCTCGTATCACTTGGAAGCATAGCCATTACAGTGTCACCCCATAGGTCCATGAACACCTCACGCGGTGTCGTTTCTGAAGTAGACCTCCTTGACTTGTCTGAAAGCTGAACTGCTAGAGGGATGGAAAAGCCAGAACGTAACTGATGTGAAACGAATCGTTATTAGAAGAGAAGGAAAAGAAATCCCAACGAAACACCTGATTCTCACATTTGCAACCAGTGTTGTTCCCCAAACCATTGCAACAGGCTACATAAAATTAAATGTCAGACAATACATTCCCAACCCCAGACGCTGCTTCCAATGCCAGAGATTCGGCCACGGATCACTGAGCTGCCGTGGTCATCAAACTTGTGCTAAATGCGGTGTACAAGGTCACCCCTCCGATAACTGTGCTGAGCCACCACACTGCGTCAACTGTAACGGCAACCATCCTGCATACTCACGTTCATGTCCAAGCTGGAAAAAAGAAAAGGACATCATCACATTGAAGTACAAAGAGAACATTTCTTTCCGCGAAGCCCGTAAAAGGTGCTCACCCTTTCACAGCACACCCTACGCTGATGCGGCGCGCCGGGGGGCCGCGACACATCGGCCCCCGCCACTCCCTCGGTCTGCGCAGAGCGACCCGTCGGCTGTGGCGCCTGCCCCCACGGCGGCAGTAGTCAAGTCTACTCCGCCAACTAGCGAACAGGGACCGGCGACTCCAGGGCCGTCGGGTCTCAAGGCCTCGTCACGCCAGACGAGGCCCGAAACTCGAGCCACTAGCCCGACCGTGCGGGCATCCAGTGCCTCCGAGGAGGCAATGGACACGGTATCAGCACCCCTGGTGCCGAAACACCGGCGCAGTTCTCTGGACCGCGCCAAGAAAACAAAAAAGCCAATAACGGGGCCGGACGACCGTCCTGCCTCCTGAAACAAAGTATTTCACTTGAACACTCCACACTGCTTACTGTACACACAGCACCTTTTTATCATTAATATGCACACACAAATATTACAGTGGAACATCCGAGGCCTTCTGCGAAACCTCGATGACATTCAAGAACTCCTTCACGAACTCAATCCAAAAGTGCTGTGTGTACAAGAGACACATTTAAAACCACAACACAAAAATTTTCTACGCAACTACCTCATTTTTCGAAAGGACCGAGATGATGCCATGGTATCATCCGGTGGTGTAGCCATCATAGTCAACCAATCAGTAGCATGTACACATTTACCACTACAAACGTCCCTGGAGGCAGTGGCTGTTCGAGTGGTTCTTTTGAACAAACTCGTCACCATTTGCTCTTTTTACATACCTCCACACTACCACCTGCAAAAGCATCAATTCCAGTCCTTAATAGAGGAACTTCCGGAACCTTACCTTGTACTTGGAGACTTTAATGCACATAGCAGTCTATGGGGCGATTCTCGGTGCGATGCGCGAGGTCGTCTAATTGAACAATTCCTTTTCTCTTCGGGCGCTTGTCTGTTGAATCAGAAAGACCCAACATATTACAGCCTCGCTAACAATACATACTCGTCTATAGATCTCAGCATTACAGCTCCATCGCTTCAGTCCTTACTTAAATGGAAAGTGATTAATAACCCTTACGGAAGTGACCACTTTCCTATTGTTCTGAGCACACAAATAGTAAATGAATGTCCCCCACAGGTTCCCAAATGGCACATCGACAAAGCCGATTGGGAACAGTTTGGTAAGACTGCTCTCTTAAGTTGGACAGACATGTGTGATTTAAGCATAGGTGCAGCTGTAGACTACTTCACAGCTTTTTTGATTAGTGCTGCCACCAAATGTATCCCACAAACAAGTGGAATGTCTGGCAAACGATGGGTCCCATGGTGGAACAATGAATGCCGGAATGCGCGCAAAAAACAAAACAAAGCATGGAGGTTGCTTCGGGACTCTCCGACAGCCGAGAACCTTGACAGTTTTAAGAACATAAAATCTCAAGGCAGGAGAACGCGCCGACAGGCAAGAAGAGAAAGTTGGGAGAAGTTTTTAACGGGGATCAGTTCGTATACACAGGAGGCTAAAATCTGGAATATGGTTAGTAGGGTAGCAGGGCGGCAAGTACATTCACTTCCTCTAGTAAACACACAAGGCGACACCCTGGAAGACCAGGCAAACTTCCTCGGCGCACACTTCGAACAAGTGTCTAGTTCCGCGCATTACTCTGAAGTTTTCCAACGGTACGAAACAAGAATAGAGAAACAAAAACTAGAGCGGAAATGTACAAAACACGAGGCATACAACCAACCCTTCAGCTTAGCTGAGCTCCAGGTATCGCTTAACAGCTGCAGTAATTCCGCCCCAGGTTCTGACCGTGTGGTATACGACATGTTGAAAAACCTACCTGCCGAAACGCAAAGAACCCTACTTTCCTTGTACAATGCTATCTGGTTCTCCGGCGAAATCCCATCGTCTTGGAAAGAAGCCATTGTCATTCCTATTCTTAAACAGGACAATGATCCATCCTCCGTTACGAGCTACAGGCCGATCGCACTAACAAGCTGCCTGTGCAAACTTTTTGAAAAGATGATAAACCGCCGTCTTATATATTTCCTGGAAACAAACAATCTACTTGACCCGTACCAGTGCGGATTTCGCGAGGGTAGATCCACGACCGACCACCTGTTACGTATCGAGGCACAAATCCGTGACGCTTTTGTACACAAGCAGTTCTTCCTTTCTGTGTTCCTCGATATGGAAAAGGCTTACGACACCACATGGCGCTTTGGAATATTAAGAGACCTGTCCCACCTTGGTTTACGTGGTAGAATGCTAGATATAATAGAGAGCTACTTGTCGGATCGTACGTTCCGTGTCCGAGTAGGAAAGGTTCTATCAATACCATTCCTTCAAGAAACTGGAGTGCCACAGGGAGGTGTACTTAGCTGTACACTCTTTATTATCAAAATGAATTCCTTGCGTCTTTGCATTCCATGAAATATGTTTTACTGCACATATGTCGACGATGTCCAGGTCGGTTTTAAATCGTGCAACCTTTCCATATGTGAGCGGCAGGTCCAACTAGGGCTGAACAAGATCTCCAAATGGGCAGATGAGAATGGTTTTAGTCTTAATCCTCAAAAAAGCACCTGTGTCCTGTTCTCTCGAAAGAGAGGCCTTTATCCTGATCCACATATTGACCTGCATGGTCAACATCTCTCCGTAAAGACGGAGCACGAATTCCTAGGCCTTATCCTGGATAGTAAGCTGACGTTCGTATCACACATTAAGCATTTAAAAACAAATGCATAAAAACAATGAATGTTCTAAAAGTGTTGTCACACACTACGTGGGGTAGTGACAAAAAGTGTCTGATGAACTTGTATAAAAGCCTCATACGCACTCGCCTAGACTACGGGGCAATAATCTATCAATCTGCGACGCCAAGCGCCCTAAAGATGCTTGACCCTATCCACCATCTAGGCATTCGACTATCTACGGGCGCCTTTCGAACTAGCCCTGTAAAAGCCTCTACGCCGAATCGAACGAGTGGTCGCTCCACCTACAGAGATCCTACTTATCATTTGTATATTTTCTGAAGGTAAACGCCAACAAGGAACACCCCTCACACTCCACAATCAATGATTTATCCAGCTCTGCCCATTTCGACAACCGTCCTTCGATGACAGAGCCCTACTCGCTTCGCGTGAGGGGCCTAGCTGTAGAAACGGGTGTGCCACTTCTCGAACACTCTCTAATGGCTCCCGCTCCACATCTCCCGCCGTGGCAGTGGCAGCTTATAGATTGTGATGTTTCTTTCGTGGAAGTTACCAAGCACGCGCCACTTGCACATATCGGTACACATTTTCTCGAACTCCAGCACAAGTACACTTGTCCTGAATTCTTTACAGACGCCTCAAAGTCCAATGCTTCTGTGTCGTACGCAGCGGTTGGTCCATCCTTTTCCGATTCCGGTATTCTGCACCCAAACTCAAGTATCTTCACAGCGGAAGCTTACGCGATACTTGCGGCTGTTAAGCACATAAAACAATCAAAACTACAAAAGGCAGTTATTTACACGGATTCCCTAAGCGTGGTGAAAGCTTTAAAAACTCTGAAAAAACACAAAAACCCTGTCCTTGTCTCGCTATACTCTCTTTTATCCACTATATATACACTCGAACAACATGTGGTAGTGTGCTGGGTGCCAGGGCACCGCGAGATTCCAGGCAACGTGTTGGCGGATCACCTAGCAGTATCCGCCCACGAAAACAGTCCCAATACACTCGTAGCTATTCCCCCACTAGATTTAAAACCCTTCCTCAAAAGAAAGATCAGGGCCTTTTGGCAGAGCACATGGGATTCGCAGACAAGAAATAAGCTACACGTTGTCAAACCGCACCTGGGTAATTGGCCGCCGGTATCGAAGTCACGCTACACAGAAGTTACACTTTGCAGACTGAGGATAGGCCACATACATAGTACACATTCATATCTTTTGTCTGGAGGCGACCCACCTCTGTGTGATCACTGTGGCGAGCCACTAACTGTACTCCACACCCTACTGCAATGCACAGAGCTGGACGCTCTCAGAAAAAGCATTTTTCATCAATATACCTGCAGTTCCCACTTCATCCCGGTATGTTCATTGGCAGAGAACCACTTTTTAAATATCAGTCCCTCTTTGAGTATCTAAAAGATGTACATAATTTCAACGTTATTTTTCCAGGCGCCCGTAGCGCGGTCTCATGACTGAGGCTGTTGCTGCGGTAACTCTATCAAAGGAAGCACCTGCCTCCCGGCCTTTGGGCTCAAAGGCCTTGAGGAGGCATTCGTGCAGTTATCCCGCCTCTCACTTGTAAATACCATGCTCACTCGTCATTTATCCTACACCCATAGATCACACCACTTATCACTGCCATAATTTTATACTGTATACACATCTTTTACGCTTCTTTAAAGCACGTGATTTTAGGCCTCTATACAGCCACAATACACCCGGTCATCGCAATCATTGGTCATCGCTAACACCACATAATAGACATGGCGCTCTTTGGCCACTCATGGCCCTTGCGCCACAAAACCCCAATAATCATCAAAATGGACACACAGATCCTACAGTGGAATGTGAGAGGACTTCTCCATAATCTTGATGATATTAAAGAACTTCTTAATGAACATACCCCAAAGGTGCTGTGTGTTCAGGAAACACATCTCAAGTCCACACAAACAAACTTTCTAAAGCAATATGCCATCTTCCGCAAAGACCGTGACGACGCTGCCGCCTCGTCGGGCGGTGTCGCTATAATAGTTGATAAAGGTGTTGCCTGTAAGCAATTAAACCTCCGAACTTCTCTTGAGGCAGTTGCTGTCCGAGCAGTGCTGTTCGGTAAGCTACTAACAATTACTTCTATTTACATTCCTCCGTGCTATCAACTTTCGAAGACACAATTTCAAAGCTTCATTGATGAACTTCCTCCGCCATATATAGTCGTTGGTGATCTAAACGCACATAATCCCCTATGGGGCGACTCCCGTTTGGATGCGCGAGGACGCCTAATAGAACACTTTCTGTTTTCGTCAGGCGCATGTTTACTTAACAAAAAAGAACCAACGTATTATAGCACTACACACAACACATACTCTTCCATAGACCTAAGTATTGTCTCGAGTACACTATTCCATATCTGGAGTGGTCCGTTGTCAAGAACCCCTTTGGGAGTGACCACTTCCCGATTATGTTGAAGTTAACAAAAGAAGATACATGCTCGCCTGACTTTCCTCGTTGGAACACCAAGTCAGCCAACTGGGAACTGTTCCGAGAAAGCACATTTTTAGACGGAGATGACATTGGTGATTTTAATATAGACGATGCTGTGGCATACCTAACAGCTTTTATTATTGACGCTGCAGTGAAATGTATTAAGCAAACTAACGGAATGACTAATAAGCGTCGCATACCATGGTGGAACGACGATTGTCGGAAAGCGCGCAATAGTCAAAATAAAGCTTGGAGATTACTCCGAAATTACCCAACGGCTGAAAACCTCGTCAATTTCAAACAGGTTAAGGCACAAGCCAGAAGAACGCGTCGTCTTGCAAAGAAAGAAAGTTGGAATAGGTACATCTCCGGTATAAATTCTTACACCGACGAAACGAAGGCTTGGAATAGGGTAAACAAGTTAATGGGTCGGGAGTCACACCCCCTACCCTTGGTAAATAGCCGAGGTGAGAGCCTGGAGGAACAGGCGGACTGCGTAGGTGAACACTTTGAATATGTCTCAAGTGCATCACACTATACAGAAACGTTCTTAAGATTCAAAGAACGCGAAGAGCGGCAGCCCCTTAAATGTAAACGTCCATCCAGTGAGGCTTACAACTGCCCATTTACATTAGCTGAACTTGCGTGCATCTCTTGCGTGCTGCAACAACTCGGCGCCAGGTGGCGATCGCATAATGTACGAAATGATCAAGTATCTTCACCCCGAAGCACTAAAAACACTCCTAACCCTCTACAATACCATGTGGGCAGCTGGGTATATTCCATTGTTATGGAAAGAAGCGATAGTCATCCCGGTACTTAAACAAGGCAAAGACCCGTCCTTAGCCGCCAGCTACAGGCCAATAGCGTTAACAAGCTGTCTATGCAATCTATATGAGAAAATGGTAAACCGGCGCTTAATTCACTTTCTAGAAAGCAACAGTATACTAGACCCCCTTCAGTGTGGTTTCAGAGAGGGGAGGTCGACATAGACCACCTTGTTCGCATAGAGACATACATCAGAGATGCATTTATTCATAAGCAGGTTGTACTTTCGGTTTTCCTAGACTTGGAGAAAGCGTACGACACCACATGGCGATTCGGGATTCTACGCGATCTTGCCGCCATGGGCATTCATGGGAACATGTTAAACACAATTGAAAGCTATCTGTCTAACCGAACCTTTCGCGTAAATGTGGGAAATGCTCTCTCTAGATCATTCACCCAAGAGACTGGTGTTCCGCAACGGGGCGTGCTTAGTTGCACACTCTTTCTTGTAAAAATGAACTCTCTGCAGTCAGTAATTCCAAGCGCGATGTTTTATTCCGTGTATGTTGATGATGTGCAGATGAGTTTCAAATCATGCAATATGTCTATCTGCGAACGACAAGTGCAGCTTGGAATGTATAAATTCTCTGAATAGGCGGATGAGAATGGCTTTAAAATAAACACCCAGAAGAGCACTGGCGTACTTTTCTCCAACAAACGAGGGGTAATGCCACTACCAAGTATTGCGATCAAGGGAGACCAACCCTCTGTCAGCAGCGAGCATAAATTCCTGGGAACCACTTTAGATTCTAAGCTCACGTTTATACCCCATATTAAATATGTAAAAATGAAATGTCTGAAAGCGATGAACGTCCTAAAGCTTCTATCACGTACAACATGGGGTAGTGATCGAAAGTGCCTCTTGAAGTTGTACAAAAGTCTTGTCTGGTCGCGCCTTGACTATGCCTCTATAATTTATCATTCCGCAACGCCAAGTGCATTAAAAATCCTAGACCCCGTCCACCATCTGGGCATCCGACTTGCAACCGGTGCTTTCAGGACAAGTCCGATCCAGAGCCTCTATGTAGAGTCGAATCAGTGGTCACTTCACCTACAGCGATCCTATAGTAGTTTCATATATTTTATAAAGGTACGCGCAAACATCAAACATCCTTCTTATTCAACTATAAACGATATACCGCTGCCACCCTCTTCCATAATCGACCCGCAGCGAGAAAGCCGTTCTCTTTGCGTGTGAGAAACTTAAGTGAGGAAATGGATGTTCCACTGCTAGAACTTTGTCCTATGCCCACAGCGAAACTTTTCCCGCCGTGGCAGTGGCAGCTTATACATTGTGACACCTCAATTGTCGAGATCACTAAACATGCACCAGAAGCACATATTAAAATGCATTTCCGACAATTCCAGTCCAACTACTCATGCGTAGAGTTTTATACCGACGCTTCTAAGTCGCATGCAGGGGTGGCTTATGCAGCCGTCGGACCATCCTTCTCGGAATCCGGTGTACTGCACCCGGAAACAAGTATCTTTACGGCTGAGGGTTATGCACTATTGTCGGCTGTGAAGCATATACGGAAGTCAAACATACAAAAATCAGTTATATTCACAGACTCGTTAAGCGTCGTAAATGCATTAAAATCACTTTTTAGATTCAAAAACCCGGTAATAATTGAGCTGTATTCCGTTCTGTGTACAGCGTATATGTCCAACCAGCATGTTACAGCATGCTGGGTACCTGGCCATAGAAGCATCGAAGGCAATGTGTTAGCTGACCAAATGGCCACGTCATTTATATTGCGCGCTATTAACCCTACCGCTACTGTCCCTGCAACAGGTCTAAAACCCTTCTTACGTAAGAAACTGCGAAGCCACTGGCAACGCTTGTGGGACACAGAAATAAATAATAAGCTTCACTTGATTAAGCCGCAGTTAGGTTACTGGCCCTCCGCTACGAGAACACGGCGAACTGATGTCCTATTCTGTCGCCTCAGAATAGGACACACATATGGTACCCATAGCTTTCTGCTGACTGGCGATGAACCTCCTACGTGTGGTAGATGTGGCGAGAGGCTAACCGTCCTCCACGTCCTCCTGGAATATCCGGAAGCTGAAAGGAGAGAAAGAATATTTTCCCTTAGCATACCGCTATCATCTTCCTCTACATCCTATTATGTTTCTCGGCGAAGAGCCGCTTTTTGACGCAAAATCAGTCCTTGGATTTTAAAAGATGTAGTATTGAATGTTTTTAGCCCAACAAGTTCATAGCCCGTCCTCTGTCCAGAAGATGCCGCTGTGATAGTAGCTTTCAATGAGCCCATGCCTCCATGCCCTTGTTTTAAGGGCTCTGCCGAGGCACTAGTGCTCCACGCCAAGTTTTTATTTGATATTCGTATTATTTTTAATGAATTTTATGTCTTCATAGCACACATCATTTGTTATTGCCATAATTTTAATGTATGTATATCTTACTCACTTACAGCGACTGCTTTTAGGCCCATTTACAGCCACGTCACATCTGTTTTACCCACACTGCGTAATGCACAGTTCATTATCATCGCTCTGGCGCTCTTTGGCCACATCTGGCCCTTGCGCCAATAAACTCCACTAATCATCAAAGCATTAAAGCTCTTAATGTCCTCAATGTCTTGTCCCGGAAGCGCTGGGGCTCCGACCGTAAATGTCTCCTACACATCTATCGTTCGTTGGTACGTAGTAAACTAGACTACGGTAGCATTATCTATGGTTCTGCAGAGACTCGTACCTCAAGCGCCTAGACCCTGTCCAACCCAAAGGGATACGCCTAGCCACAGGTGCCTACCGGACCTCGCCCATTCCTAGCTTGTACGCTGAAAGTAACGAACCATCCTTGGAATACAGAAGAACGCAACTGATGTTTACGTATGCCCTCAAAGTTCGTTCTTCACCAGACCATATATGCCAGAACATTATCACATGCTCTGACCAACGACTACACTACACGAATAAGCCAAACGCCATTAGACCATTAATACTGAGATTTCAGCACAAATTTCACGCCCTAAATGCCCCTAATGAAGCACTCTCCATTGCCAGAAGACCAGCTAGACTGGCTCCCTGGAATGACTTCTCCAAACACCTTGACTTTTCACTAACACATATAAAAAAACAATACACCCCACGTGAACATATACTGCAGGAATTCCGCACGCTACAAGAAACGTACGAGACCTACAAAGAATTTTATACGGATGGTTCTAAGACGTCTGCGTATGTTGGAAGCAGCGTTGTAGGAGGAATACACGTGCAAGTAGCCAGACTGCCGCAGTTCGTCTCTGTCTACACCGCTGAATGCTATGCCTTGTTGACGGCAGTAAGAAATATTACTAGCTCAAAACATAAAAAAGCAGTCATTTTTACAGACTCCTTAAGTGCTCTCAGAGCCCTAAATCCTCAATCTCAGTATGAGCCATTTACAGGTGATATTCTAAATAACCTTTCTCACCTGCCTGAAGACCACACCATACGCATGTGTTGGGTCCCGAGCCACGTTGGTATTCCAGGTAGTGAAAGAGCGGACCAATTAGCTGCAACGGCAAAACACATGCATCACTCAAAGATCAACATACCCGTTAGGGATGGGATTCATGCAGTTCGCCGCGCCATCACCTCACATTGGCAGCATCAATGGAAATCACAACATAACAACAAGCTTCATCTAATTAAACCTGTCCTTGGTGAATGGAAGACGTGTTTTCACCAAGAACGTTATATTGAAGTGGTCCTGTGCCGACTACGAATAGGCCGCACACACGTCACACACAACTATCTGCTGAGAGATGAAGAACCACCAACATGCAGTAAATGTCACGAGGAACTTACAGTAATACACGCTTTAATAGCTTGCCCACATCTGGAAACGCTCAGACAAAAACATTTTCATACGTTTTATAAGTTAAACATTCCATTTCACCCGATGCTACTCCTTGATGATGAGCCTTTAATACCCTTGGCTAATGTGATCACCTTCTTAGAGGAAGCAGAATTATTAAACAAACTGCAATTATGATAGACTGTGCCACCTTCACCATAATAGCAGTCTAACTAATGCAACCTGCAGCACGGCCTCGCCAGAGAGACTCTTGCTGCGGCAGGTATTTTTAAATCAGGCACTGGCCTCCCGGCCCTTGGATATAAGGACACGGGCAGAGCAGTAGTGCTACGTAAACGTCGCTACAGTTTTACCATGATAACCTCGTGCGCCGTTCATATACATTGACAATCCCACGCATCGCGCCCATAATTTTAGAGTATATTGTCACGTGGTCGTGACGTCGACGAAGAAAGCAGTCGGCGTTTGCAGAATGAAACTGTTTATTTGGCCGAACTTGTGGCCGGGAAAATGAGAACTAGAACTACAGCAATACACGCTGTACAATGATAGCGGCGAACAGGGCG
Source organism: Rhipicephalus sanguineus (assembly GCF_013339695.2). Lineage (NCBI taxonomy): Eukaryota > Metazoa > Arthropoda > Arachnida > Ixodida > Ixodidae > Rhipicephalus > Rhipicephalus sanguineus. Next base: position 95,403,991 of record NC_051179.1, read on the forward strand.
TCGTCCGTCGATCAACTGACAAGCGGCGAAGTGCGTCGGCTTTTATACAGGTGCTATCGAACTTTCCAGCGATATCGCTGTTGGCGGCGTTATCTCTCGACAAAGCTGGGACATTCTCGTGCGGCGCGCAATCTTAACGGATTGTTCCAAAACAATCGCGAAGCTTCCTACACATCACGGCGAGGCCTGCGCAGCGCGTTGCCCACAGTCTTTGTGGGTGAAGCTTCAACTCATGAAATATAAGACTTGCGGCAATGCCCCCCTCTGAAAAAGCATCGTCCCGATGCTTAAAAACAGAACATGAATACATGCAATACTAAAGAAAACTAATAAAGAAAGCAAACATTAGAGTCCTCAGGTGCGTTAACGAGTATAGTACGGTTTAAGGCGCACCACATGCACGACCTCGGGTCGAGCTCGGCGCCTCTGAGAGTTCGTGATGCCGTCGGGGACAACCTCGTAGTCGAGTGCGCCGAGACGTCGAAGTACCCTGTACGGTCCGAAGTATCGTCGAAGAAGCTTCTCGCTTAGTCCGCGTCGTCGTATTGGCGTCCAGACCCAGACACGGTCGCCGGGCTGGTACTCGACGAAGCGTCGTCGAAGATTGTAGCGACGGCTGTCGGTGTGCTGCTGGGTCTTGATGCGCAGGCGGGCCAGCTGTCGAGCTTCTTCGGCACGTTGTAAGTAAGCGGCGGCGTCGACATTTTCTTCGTCGGTGACGTTGGGTAGCATGGCGTCGAGCGTCGTCGCCGGGCTCCTTCCGTAGACCAACTTGTACGGCGTCATCTGCGTCGTTTCTTGGACGGCCGTGTTGTAAGCGAAGGTCACGTACGGAAGGACGGCGTCCCACGTCTTGTGCTCAACGTCGACGTACATGGCGAGCATGTCGGCGATGGTCTTATTTAGACGCTCGGTGAGGCCGTTGGTCTGCGGGTGGTAGGCGGTGCCTGGCGGCGGAACTGCTGCGGCGACGCGGCGTCTTGACGTGGGCGAGGGGGTGGAGCGTTGCGTCGGGCTGCAGCAGCATAGCTCATTGCTTCCGGCTGAGCCTGCGGTGCTTCGGGAATTCCAAGCGATTGCCGGACTTCCTCGCGGACAACGTCGGCGATTGAATGCACTTGATGCTGCGGCGAAGGTAACAGTTTGCGCAGCTCTTCCCGCACAATCGCTCTGATGGTGTCACGCAGGTCATCAGACTGCAGCGCCTGAACCTCCCCGTAGGTCGTCGTAGGAATGCGGCGGTTGTACTGCCTAGTGCGGATTTCTAGTGCCTTTTCGATTGTGGTGGCCTCTGAAAGAAATTCCGAGACCGTCTTCGGCGGGTTGCGCACAAGTCCGGCGAAGAGTTCTTCCTTCACTCCCCGCATCAGGAAGCGAACTTTCTTTTCTTCGGACATGGCTGGATCGGCATGGCGGAATAGTCGAGTCATTTCTTCGGTGTACAGTCCGACGTTTTCATTGGGGAGCTGTACACGGGTCTCGAGAAGGGTTTCAGCCCTTTCTTTCCGGATGACGCTCGTGAAGGTGTTGAGAAATCCGGTGCGGAAGAGGTCCCATGATGTTAGCGTGGACTCTCGATTCTCGAACCAGGTCCTTGCGCCATCTTGAAGGGCGAAGTAGACATGGCGTAGCTTCTCGTCGCAGTCCCAGTTGTTGAACGTGGAGACTCGGTCGTATGCCTCCAGCCAGCTTTCTGGATCCTCGCATGGTGATCCGCGGAATGTCGGCGGTTCCCTCGGTTGATGCATGACGACCGTTGTAGGCGCCACAGCGGTTGTCATTGTGGCTGTTGTCTTCTTCGTTGTGATCCTGGTCTTGTCCGGTAGGGGTCCGTATTGTGGGGGTAGTCCTTCCAGTCTGCGGCTGGCTCGACTGCCGCTGATGGTGTCGGTGCCTTCTTCGCGACGTGGGCTGGGTTCAAGGCTTGTCGGGGGCGTCCGGAACATGAACGAGCAGCACCTCCACCAGATGTCACGTGGTCGTGACGTCGACGAAGAAAGCAGTCGGCGTTTGCAGAATGAAACTGTTTATTTGGCCGAACTTGTGGCCGGGAAAATGAGAACTAGAACTACAGCAATACACGCTGTACAATGATAGCGGCGAACAGGGCGTCGTCCGTCGATCAACTGACAAGCGGCGAAGTGCGTCGGCTTTTATACAGGTGCTATCGAACTTTCCAGCGATATCGCTGTTGGCGGCGTTATCTCTCGACAAAGCTGGGACATTCTCGTGCGGCGCGCAATCTTAACGGATTGTTCCAAAACAATCGCGAAGCTTCCTACACATCACGGCGAGGCCTGCGCAGCGCGTTGCCCACAGTCTTTGTGGGTGAAGCTTCAACTCATGAAATATAAGACTTGCGGCAATTACTCGCTGCATAAGCGCGTAAAATATATATATTGCCGCAAGTCTTATATTTCATGAGTTGAAGCTTCCTACACATCACGGCGAGGCCTGCGCAGCGCGTTGCCCACAGTCTTTGTGGGTGAAGCTTCAACTCATGAAATATAAGACTTGCGGCAATATATATATTTTACGCGCTTATGCAGCGAGTAATTTTAGGGCTCTCTACAGCCACGCTACACCATTCATCATATCCCATTTGTCATCTCCAAGCACATAGATCATAGTGTACTTTCACTATAGCTTTTTTCCTCTCTTATCACCGTGTGTCTGGCGCAGCATAGCCTTAGTCGCTTTTGCGCCATAAAAGCCAACATAAACAAACAATCTCAAACAGCCGAAAACTTGATCAGCTTCAAGAACATAAAGTCAGAAGGTATGAGAACGCGCCGCATGCCAAAAGAGAAAGCTGGCAAAGATATTTCTCCAGCATAAATTCGTATACCGACGAAAGAAAGGCCTGGAACAGGGTAAACAAAATAAAAGGTCGAGAAACCCATCCTCTACCACTAGCAGATACGCAGGGCGACACTCTTGAAGATCAGGCTACTTCGTTAGGGGCACATTTTGAACACATTTATAGTTCATCTCATTACTCGGACACATTCTTGAGGTACCAGCGAAGAGTGGAGCGGTTGCCTTTCCACCGGAAGGGAAATAAAAATGAACCGCATAACCGCCCATTCAACATGGCGGAGCTACAGGCTGCACTAAAGTGCTGTAAAATATCAGACCCTGGAAAGGACCGAATAGTCTACGAGATGATCTGCAACTTACACCCTGAAACCCACAAAACATTACTGTCCCTTTTTAACTCTATGTTCTCTGCTGGCTACATCCCGACTGCCTGGAAAGAAGCAATAATAATTCCTAGTCTTAAAGAGGGCAAGGACCCGTCCTCCGCCAGTAGTCACAGGCCTATAGCTTTGACAAGTTGCCTATGCAAACTCTTTGAGAAAATGATTAATCGGCGCCTGCTCTATTTTCTTGAAATAAACAATCTATTAGACCCATTACAATGCGGCTTCAGGGAAGGTAGATCCACAACCTTGTTCGCATTGAGACTACTATTCGCGATGCCTTTGTGCACAGCCAGTTCTTCTTATTGGTGTATTTTTGTATGGAGAAAGCATATGACACAACCTGGAGTTTTGGAATTCTCCGCGATCTGGCAGAAACGGGAATCCAAGGCAACATGCTAAACGTGATTAGTAGGTACCTGTCTCGCCGCACGTTGCGTGTTAGAGTCGGTAATGTCCTCTCTCGTCCATTTACGCAAGAGGCGGGTGTACCACAGGGTGGTGTACTCAGCTGCACTCTATTTATTGTGAAAATGAACTCGCTCCATAGTGTAATGCCAAGCACGATGTTTCATTCTGTCTATGTGGATGACATCCAAAGAGGTTACAAGTCATGTAATCTCACTACCTGCGAACGACAAATACAGCTTGGCTTAAACAAACTGTCTAAGTGGGCAGATGAGAACGGTTTCAAACTAAATCCTCAAAAAAGTACGTGCGTCCCCTTCACAAACAAGAGAGGCGTGCTTCAAAGCCCTGAAATCAATCTACATGGTGAAAGGCTATCTGTGAGCCGTGAACATAAATTCTTGGGGCTAATTTTAGACTCGAAATTGACTTTTATTTCACACTTGAAATATTTAAGAGCAAAGTGCCTTAAGACAATGAATCTGCTGAAGCTCTTGTCCCGCACATCCTGGGGAAGTGACAGAAGGTGCCTTTTGAGCTTATACAAAGGTCTCGTACGGTCGCGCCTTGACTACGGAGCTATAGTCTATAACTCTGCTACGCCTAGTATACTGAAAATATTAGACCCTGTTCATCACATGGGTATCCGACTCGCTACAGGAGCCTTTAGGACTACTTCCATATTTCACAGCGCAAGACGACAACACGGTAAGGAACACAAGACACACGGAGCGCTGACTGACAACTGATATTTTATTGATACCAGCCAGTCTTTTATACCACTGGTGGCGAGGAGAAACGGGCAAGGTACATGCGCGGAAGGGTCATTAGTGCCGGGAGAAAAGAGACATGCGTCAAACTTCACAGTCAAGATATTTGATTTCTTTTTGGGACAATGCTACTGAGGGTGCACTTATACACTTATCTTGCAACTTCGCTATCACATGTGCCTCCTGTATTTCTCTTGTTAGAGCATCACGATGCTTGCCTATTACTTTGCTGTCTCTGTACATCGGTTCACATGGTTCGCCGTCATTCTCGTCAGATCGTCAATCTCTGCAGTGTTTGGCAACGTGACCACAAGTGGCCACGCGTGCGACATTGTCATGGTGCTCTTTTAGTCTTTGGTTTATGCATCGTCCAGTTTGTCCCACATACCAAAGACTAAAAGAGCACCATGACAATGTCGCACGCGTGGCCACTTGTGGTCACGTTGCCAAACACTGCAGAGATTGTCGATCTGACGAGAATGACGGCGAACCATGTGAACCGATGTACAGAGACAGCAAAGTAATAGGCAAGCATCGTGATGCACTAACAAGAGAAATACAGGAGGCACATGTGATAGCGAAGTTGCAAGATAAGTGTATAAGTGCACCCTCAGTAGCATTGTCCCAAAAAGAAATCAAATATCTTGACTGTGAAGTTTGACGCATGTCTGTTTTCTCCCGGCACTAATGACCCTTCCGCGCATGTACCTTGCCCGTTTCTCCTCGCCACCAGTGGTATAAAAGACTGGCTGGTATCAATAAAATATCAGTTGTCAGTCAGCGCTCCGTGTGTCTTGTGTTCCTTACCGTGTTGTCGTCTTGCGCTGTGAAATATGGAAGCTAGAAACCAACTCGCCCAACATATAACCTTGTGGAACTTCAGGACTAGTCCGGTACAAAGCCTGTATGTCGAATCTAATGAATGGTCTCTAAATTTACAAAGAAAATACTTAAGCCTTTCATGTGCCTTCAATGTAAAATCAGATATACATCATCCATGTAACTCAGTGATAGAGGACGTATCCACCTCCAGGCTGTTCTGCAACAAACCAGCTACTAGACGTCCACTGTCTCTCCGTTTGAAAGCAGTGGCAGAGGAAACGGGTGTCTCTCTTCTAGATAATGTCCTAATGACCCCCCCTCGGCTTCCACCGCCGTGGGAGTGGCAGAATATCCAGTGCGACATTTCTTTTATAGAAATATCAAAACGAGCACCTCAGACTCACATACGTTCACACTTCCTCCAGCTCCAGGACAAGTATTCATGCGCAGAATTTTACACAGACGCTTCTAAATCACATGCTGGTGTTGCTTACGCAGCACTTGGATCATCGTTTTCCATGTCTGGTACACTGAATCCACATACAAGTATATTTACAGCGGAAGCATATGCGATCCTCACGGCGGTTAAGTATACAAAGCAAATTAATGTTACGAAAGCAATTGTGTTCACGGACTCAGCGTCGTTAGAGCTCTAATGAGCCTACGAGAACATAAGAACCCAGTCTGCAATGAATTAGACAGCTTGCTATGCTCAGCGTATATGGGCGGCCAAGTCGTTATAATATGCTGGGTACCTGGCCACAAAGGCATAAAAGGCAATGTAGCTGCAGACGAAAGCGCCACCTCAGTAAACTTTGAATACACAGACACAAAAATAGCTATCCCTCCCACTGACCTGAAGCCTTTTCTGCGTCAAGGGTTGCGAAAATGTTGGCAAAGGAATTGGGACAGTGAAGTGTCAAATAAGCTACACACTGTCAAGCCAAGAATAGGGAACTGGATATTTTATTTATTTTATTTTATTTTTATTTACAGCATACTGCGGTCGAAAGACCAAGCAGGGGGGCATAACAAAAAGTGATTCACAATGTAACTTCAATAAAAAGAAAGTTCAAGTAATAAAAAACATGTTAACGCAGTAGAACACAGGACAAAAATGGAACAAAGCAAAATGGGAGCAAAAAATGCAAAACGCAACTAGAGAATGCAAATCAATACAACGTCAGACAGTCTGAGATTTTGAGTTTCATGGTTAAGAACAGAAAGATACATAGTTATCAAAGTCAGGATTTTGATTATCACAGAATGCTACAAAAGGTAACGCGTTCCAATCATTGATGGTCCGAGGAAAGAACGAGTTCATGAAAAGATTAGTACGTGCGAAGTAAGGTTCAAGAGTGTAACTATTTGTTTGTCGAGTTTGTCTTGAAATTCGATTTCTTACATAAGTTTCTGGACTAATGTTAAATTTACGAAAATAAAGTGAGTGTAGAGATTTCAGCCGGGCAACTGCTCTTCGGTGTTGTAAAGTAGGGATGTTATTAATGGCCATGATCATTGTTGGTGAGTCATTTCTGTGGTAGGCATTAAAGATAAAACGAACCGCCTTTCGCTGCACCATCTCAAGCTTCTTAATATCTTTCTTTAGATGTGGGTCCCAAACGACACTAGCATAGTCTAACTTTGGTCTTATAAAAGCATTGTAGGCCAACAGTTTGATTTCTGATGGTGCTGTTTTTAATTTATGGCTCAAAAAACCGAGCTTTCTAGAAGCAGATGAGCATGTTTTATTAATGTGACTTGACCATGTTAGGCGGCTGGTAATTGTGACGCCTAAATATTTATATTCGTCAACCTCTGTGAAAGGACAATTGTTAAGATAATACATATAATTAAAACGGTGTTTCTTATTTGTTATATGCATGACAACTGATTTATCACTATTTAATTTCATTGACCAATCTTCACACCACTTAGAAATGGCACACAGGTTGGATTGCAGGCATTCCTGATCATTCGGAGCAGTAATTGTTTTAAAAAGTATGCAGTCATCTGCAAATAGCTTTATGTGTACTTGTGATGTGTCTATTGATTTAACAATGTCATTTATATACACTAAAAAGAGAATAGGTCCCAGAACACTGCCTTGAGGAACTCCGGAGGATACTGGTAGAATACCAGACATGCAGTCATTTACTTTAACATATTGCTTGCGATTTTGAAGGTAAGAACGGATCCAATCAATGAGGTTAACAGGTAGGCCTAGAATATGTAATTTAGAAATGAGTTTGCTGTGCGTGACAAGATCGAAGGCTTTACTGAAATCTAGAAAAATAGCATCAATTTGATTTCCCGTATCAAGCGACGACGCGAACTCATGGATTGTTGCCACTAGTTGCGTTGTGGTCGATAATTTTTTTTCTAAATCCGTGCTGTGATGGCGATAGCAGGCCGTTTTCTTCAAGAAATGTGGTGATGTAATGTGTGACTATGTGTTCTAATAGCTTACATGACGTACACGTTAAGGAAATAGGCCTGTAGTTTGCAATGTTTAGGCGATCCCCTTTCTTAAATACCGGTACTACACGTGCCGTGCGCCAATCCTCAGGAATGAAGGAATTTTCGAAGGAGAGACGAAAAACGTTTGTTAAAATGTGTGCAACGGGTTCGGCATACCTGCGCAAGAATGTGTTAAGGATATTATCGGGACCAGCTGAAGATTTAGTCTTTAGGTTAAGCAGCAAAGAAAATATACCCTCATAAGTTATGAACTCCGAAGACATTGCTGGAAGAAGGTTTTCATGTGGTGATTCATGCTGGGGAGCAGAAAATACGGAGCAGAAATATCTGTTAAACTGATAAGCGACAATCGACGCATCATTTACGATGGAAGCGTCAACGGTTATTCGACTGGGCGTAGCATCCGTTTGTTCCAAGTATCGCCAGAATTTTTCGGGGCTTTTTGTCAAAAATTCTGGTAATGAATGCGTGAAATACCTAATTTTTGCATCGGAGAGTTTGGAAGCAAGGCTGACTTTTAATTGAGATATGACACAGCCGGTTTTTTATGTTTTTTTGCTCGTTTTAGCCTACGGTGTAAATGAATGATTTCTCTTGTCATCCACGGGTTGTTTTTGTTAGTGCGAACATATTTGGAAGGGACAAACCTTTCAATGCAATAATGAAGAGTGTCTTTCAGAGCATCCCTGAGGGCCGCGACGCAGCCCGGCATGTTATCACAAAAATCCCACAAGCAGTCAAGTATTGCATGGTCATCGGCTTTAGCGAAATCCTTTATTAATTTCTTTCCTTGTTTTTTGTGTGACTTCGTATCACCAAGCGGAAAGGAAAGGTACACCGCCTTATGTTCCGAGACACCATCAACCACGTCCACAGAGTATGCAGAAATATCATTACTAATAAAAAATCACAGCATATCCACGGGGTGAATGATGATGAGTGGGGCGAAGCTACGGAGGGAATCATCTGTAAACCGTGAAACTCTTCCGTGAAATGCGCCCAGTACATTTTTTTTCTCGAAAGTCTGCCCTTAGGCATAACATTTATTCAGAAATACACATATAAATTTGCTTCGTGTATGAAGTCCAGTAACGAGCGGTGGTGAGGTCCACTAATCCAGCGGTCAAGGTCGGGGGGTCGGCCAGGCCTGAGGCCTGTTGCACGTAGGTGACGACGACGGCTTAATTGTAGACCCGTGCATGTCCACAATAGGTGTGTGACAGTTACATCGCTGATTGGAGCGTCGCAAAATGGGCACGATGTACCATACGGGCCGCGGTACTTTTGCGCCCAAAGAGTGGTCACGGATGGGGTAAGTGCAACCCCAACACGAAGCCTCCGCAACGTAACCTCCTCTCGGCGGGTTAAACCACCAGGGAGGTCTGACCCACACGGAGGTATAAGAGCTCGTGTGGTACGTCGGAGGCTTTCTTTTTCCCGTAGCATCTGTCCTTGAGCATCCTAAGGAAAATGCGGTAGTGGGTGCGGTGTGACTTGTGGGTGGGTTGCCAAATCAGCTTTGACAAGGTCCGGCAAAGCGGCCCGAGGCACCCACTGAACACGTATCCGCACAGATGCGGAGGCAGCAAGATGGTGAATACTATCCGAGAGTAACGTAGACCGATACACTCGTCGTATATCGTGGATAGCTTGCGTCGAGTCCGTACGAATGAGGAGCTGAGAGCATCTGTCAGGTATAAGAAAAGGTATCAGTGCTGCCAATCCGTCACGTATGGCAGCCAGCTCAGCAAGGTGAGCCGGTGGTGCGGGATCCGCAAAATACGAGCATGTCTGGCAAGCCTCTGGTATTGATGGACGTACAAGAGCGGTGTGAATGGTGGTGCCACTCACACTGGCATCAGTATAGGCGACGAGAGTGGCGGTATCTTGGTGATCGGCACGAAGTAAACGGGAAACTTGGGCGTTCGCCTGGCGCGGAACCGGGTTGTAAAGGCGATCAAGAGGTTTGTTTTCAGTGAGTTGCATTTTGTTCCACGGGGCAATAATGCTCGTCTCTGAAGGGGAATGGTGAACTTCTTGGCCCATGTACCGCGCCAATGCAGCAACCGAGCAGAACGTTGATGGCTTGAGGCTTGGTTGATTGCTCACATGATCATATGCTTTGCGAATGTCCATAGACAGAATGGTGCGAATCCGTCGAGAGCGACCTCCAACAAGAACCATGGATGAGAGGTAAGCGAGGCCATCCTCAGTGCCCAGATGCGGACGGAACCCAATTTGGCCAGGGTGATACCAGGAGTATCTCTCGAGCCACCACGTGATGCGTGTCGCTAGCATACGCTCGGTCAGTTTACCCAATGTTGAAGTGAGAGCTATCGGGCGCATGTGTGCGATATTTCCTGGGGGCTTTCCTGGTTTGGGAATGGGAACCATTTCTGCATGCCGCCAAGAGTCAGGAATGGCTGATGTAGACCAAGCTTTGTTTATGGCCTCTAACAGGACATGTCAGTACATAATATAAAGAGTGTGAAACATCGTGTATATATTAAACATCAAACTTTTATTGTACTGTTGGTTTACGTGGTCCCTTCATTATCACTTGTGATTGGTGAAATGCAAGGAAGAAGTCCGCTCCCGAGCGAAAGAGCGCCAAGAGCGACCGCATTCCCGCTC